>NW_013954425.1:16184-26323 GCF_001266775.1 Austrofundulus limnaeus | reverse complement strand
GAAGTGTCAGGATATTTAAATAACTTTAAACTATTAGCTTGTCCAGGTAATGATGTCCTTACTGAAGAAATAAAATATTCATGATCAGAAACAAGAAGTCCATCTACTGAGATCTGTGAATTGTTATTAAARGTTTTATTGTTACTTTCACCTGTCACTGACTTAATCTTTTCTCATAATATTTTTGGATTCTTACTGGCTGAAATAATTTGATTTTTAAAATATTGTTGTTTGACTTTGCGTAATTCAGCCACACATTTATTTCGGTAACTGTTTAAACGAGACCTATTTTCAGAAGTTTTTGATATTCTATAAGTTTGGGCTCCTGAATAAGAATTGTGTTGATATACAGTACAGACCAAAGGTTTGGACATGCCTTCTCATTCAGAGTTGTCTTTATTTTCATGGCTATGAAAATTGTAGATTCACACTGAAGGCATCAAAACTGRTAACACATGTGGAATTAAATACTGAACAAAAAAGTGTGAAACAACTGAAAATATGTTTTACTGTATATTCTAGGTTCTTCAAAGTAGACACCTTTTGCTTTGATTACTGCTTCGCACACTCTTGGCATTGTGTTTGTGTATGTGTGTGGGTGTGTATTTGTGTGTGTGTGTGTGTGTGTGTGTGTGTGTGTGTGTGTGTGTGTGTGTGTGTGTGTGTGGGGGGGGGGGGCTGTTTAATTTTATTTTAGCTGTTTTTTTTCCAATCAAGGACTGGGTTTGCAATGGTTGCTTTGTTTTCATCATGTAAAGTTTATTATGCTGTCCTGGGTCTAATCAACTTGAAGCCTCAGAAGAGTAAAAATATTACTGCTACGTACAGCTGCACCCATCAATCCAGGAGGACCCGGGCGACCAGGGGGTCCTTGATGACCCTGTAATACAGGTAACAATGTTTGTTTATTAAACAACACACACTGTGCAGAGACAAGAAAAGGATGCAAGGACTCAAATAACGCTAAATCTACCAGGTCTCCTTTTTCTCCAGGGCTTCCAGGAGGTCCTTGATCCCCTTTTACTCCCTAAGGTAAGAAATGATAAAGGATTAAAGGAATTATATATAATTTCTGAAGGAGAAAAGTACAGCTCAACACCTCACAAACAAAGGGTGTGCGTGTAAGAAAAACAATGCAGAAACTTAGTAGACAAAAACAATTTGATTTTGTTGAAGTGATAAGTCTGAAGAGTAAGGTGTACCTTTGCACCATCAGCTCCAGGGGTCCCTGTTGGTCCCGATGGTCCAGGTGGGCCCTGCATGGACACAGTAAACTGTCAGTTCTGACAGAACCTTTGTCACAGCTTCTGTGACTGATCGTCAAAACAAACTTTATTCATTTTAAAATACACACACTTCCTTAAACATTTGTAGGATTCCTGAGGGCTGGTTGGTTATATGATAGTGATTATTGATCGATAAAAACTGCAGGTCGATCACGGTGATCAGCTGAGCCTCTTTACTCGATTTAACTTTCAGAAAAGTGACAACAGCCAATCAGAATCCACCTCCTCCTGCTCCACTTCTGTTTTAAAGGGTCAATATCATGTAAAATCAACTTTTTAGAGTTTTATATCATGTTATAATGTTATCCTCTCATAAAAACATGTCCAAAGCCTTGCTCTGACTCATTCATCATGTTTGAGAAATCCTGCAGTGTTTTTATGAAGCCATGCTGAGGAGCNGTGTGTGTGTGTGTGTGTGTGTGTGTGTGTGTGTGTGTGTGTTTGTGTGTGTGAGACGAAGAACTCTGTCTCTGAACAATGCACCACTGTTATGAATGGTCATGCTCCAAGTGATGTAACTCAGTGTGTGGTGGTGGGGTTACTCCATCTGAATGTGGGAACATTTTACTGCAGTTACAGTGGGTRGCAAAAGTATTCATCTCTTTGAAATGTGAAAAGGTCAGAGACAAAGCTGTGGAAAAGTACAGATCAGGCTTGAAATCCCAGAAGAAATCAGGTCAATTAACTTAACTTGAATTGTCATTGTGTAAAACATACTGTAGTTCTGCTGCAGACAGCATCAAATGTCCTCCAGTATTTTTTCTATATTTCACAGCATTAATTTTACTGTCTATCTCTACAAGCCTTCCAGAGCCTGCTGCAGAGAAGCATTTGACCAGGAAGTCTTCCACATTCAGTTTGTCAAAKTCTAGTCAAGATTTACTTTGGTTTTTCAACAATGGTTTTCTCTTTGCCACTCTCCCATAAAACTTAGACCAGTGAAGAACCTGGTTAGCTGGTGTTGTGGCTCACTTTGTCCCATCTCACCTGGTAAAGCTTGTAACACCTTTGGAAAGGTCACATGTGTTGGTGTTTAGGCAACCTCTCCATCACATTCACTCAGGACGACCTGCTTTACACGTGTCCCATCTTCTTACCAATTCATGTTGATGGATTTAACAGAATTATTGGTATGTTTAGGGTCTTAGTAATTATTTTGTAACTATCCTGACTTGTAGTTTTCAGTCACACTTTCTCTGAGTTAAATTAAAGAGGCGGAATATCGCTGCAGTCACTTTTTTACAGTACGTTTTTATCTAATTGGCATTAATTTGTAGAAATGGGATTTCCTTTTGACATTTAAAAGTTGGGTGGACGGCCTCCCTGATCTGAAACCAAATTGTGTTCTGTTATTGGATTTCTGTACTAAGCACAAGTTGTCCATAACAAACACTGTGTTCGAGCATAGAGTGGTCCATAGTTGTACTTGGTACCAGGTCACCTTAGACCAGAGGTCAATGATTTTGTATTTGTGTCATCTGACCCGAGGAGCAGAAATGTCAACTGTTCACCATCTGGTGGTGAGTTGAATCCAGTAGCATGGGAGACTGCCGGACAGACCTGGTAAAACCAAACCCATAGTAAAGGTGAACTGGGAACGCCTGGCGGAGCCCACTGTCTATGCAATCTTCACCTCTCGCCTCCAGGAGAGTTTCTCACATCAGTGTCTCACACGGGGATGTTGAAGACATGGAGTCTGGAAGGGCCATGTTCATGGCCTCCATTGCAGATGCAGGTTCCAGGAGCTGTGGCCTGAAGGTCATCGATCCCTGTTGTGGTGGCAACCAAAGGACCCGCTGGTGGACAACAGCAGTGATGGAATCCAGCAAGCTGAAGAAGACAGCCTTCAGGACTTGACTTTGCCGGAGGACTTCTGAATCATCTGATAAGTACAGGGTAACCACAAAGACTACAATTTTGATGGTTGCAGATGCAAAAACTTGGGCATGGGAGGAAATAAACGAGACCAWGGAGAAGGTGACTCCAAATGGAAAGGATTGTCTGTCCCAGGCTGTACTTGGTTTGGGTGGGGAACTGCTGACCAGGACTGAGGACATTCTTGGGTGGTGGAAGGAACACTTTGAAGATCTCCTGAATCCAACCCTTCATGTCCCTTTGAGGAGGTAGYGTCCYAAGACTCGGGGGAAGACGAGTCCATTGCCATAGCAGAGGTCACTGGGCGCCAAGGTGGAAAAGATCCACCCTCAGACACTGAAGGCTCTGGATTTTGTGGAGCTGTCATGGTTGACATGTGTCTTCAACATCACATGGAGGACTAAGACAACTCCTGTGGCAGACCGGGGTAGTGGATCCCATTTTTACAGAGGAACTACAGAATGTGTTCTAACAACCATGGGATCACACTTCTCTCCCTCCCAGGGAAATTTCAGGCAACCGAAGATGGAGATTTGAAGATTTTATTTTGTCAAAAAGATACATTTTTAGTCAATACGATTAATTTATAATAATAGCAATAAAAGTGTAGAACATAGGTAGAAGGGGATGAATACTTATGTAGGCAATGCATGTGTGCACATGTGTAAAGACTGAGTGTTCAGAGTTGAAATTTTCAGATGAAAAATCCTTTAAAACATAACTGTGTGTCACTCAGGAAACATTTCATAGTCTCCTGATCATAGTGCTGATCCAGATACAGGAAATGAGGAAGGTGAAAAATAATTATCCAGACCCTAATCATGAACAGACTGTTGAGAGGTAACAGGAGGACACGAGCTAGTTGGCTAACTGCTGCAAATTATCAGCAAGATATTTGTCTGGTGGGAGCCAATCAGATGTGTAACATTCTGAGTTTTTATGCTTATTAGAGAGCAGGAGCTTTCATTTATCCTTTCTCAGACAAGAAGTTGTTTGTTTTTTGCACTTTCAGTACGCTCACAATGCATAATGGCATTATGATGAAGAATACTACAGGAACCTACAAGGCACCTGAGGACAAAAGTGCATGACATCATTTCATTGTTAACCAAGTAAAAAAAACAATTAACCCTCACCGTACCGCCCACAGAGCATTCCCTGCTGYAGCAGCTGCTGGAGGACAAACTGACCACATGTCCTCACTCTGCTGCTGTCTTTAGTCTCTGTCCTCTACATGTTTGTTARAATTACTTCTATCAATAACTCATTTCTTTGTCTCTCTTCCAGAGGAAATTACACCTGGACCAGACCTTCTGTGTTTGTCTGTGTCTCTTTCCTGTCCCCAAACCCAGCCGGTCCTGAGCCTGGTTCTGGTTCTGGTTCTGCTGTAGGTTTCTTCCTGTTAAAAAGGGAGATTTTCCTCTCCACTGTCACCAATGTGCTGCTCAGGATGAGAGACTGTGATGAAGTGATTCAACACAATCTGCTTATTTTTTTTGTACAGTGCCCATGAGGTGACATTTGTTTTGACTTAGTTCTTTATGAATAAATTGAATTCAATTAAAAAGTATGATTTAGTGAAGGTATAAAATTACCTGAACCTTTGGAATTTTTATGTTTGAGAACTATATGTTTGGTAAATATGTATATGTACATATGTATATGTAGTGATAAAGCTAACAATTCCATTGAAAGCAATTGCACTTGTGCTAACGGCAGAAGAATGTTTTACTAATTGCGCCTGCTTCAGTGAGAGGTCAGAGTCATTTCTTCTTCCTGCTTTGTACTGGGAGGCTGCACAGTGGAGCAGCTGGTTGGCACTGTCACCACACAACTACAAGGTCAAATCTCAGCTGGGGCCTCCCTTTGCAGAGTTTGCACGCTCTTGTTCACATGATTAATTGTCATGTGAACAGGGGGGATTTGAAGAAATTTATTAGTCATGTTAGATACTGATTTTAAAAGCACTACACCATTTTCATTGGTTTCCTTTTTAAGTATTGACGTTTATAATCCATTGTTTGACTATTATGTCTTGATACATGCCCGAAACACCATCACAACACATAAAAAACTGTTAATCAAACATAAGTACAGGTTTTTTTTGTCTGAGTGTATGCGATTCAGCCGTAGGCCAGTAGCTGGCGTACCAGGCACCAAAGAGACGTATTTATTGACCGGGACTTCCGGTTTTCATTCAGCATGGGTTTCATGACTGAACGAACAGCATTGAACCACCYCTCACTCCAGTCACTGGTGTTGTWTGGTCATCTTCTCTTRATTTTTTAATCTATTCAACATGTTTGTGGTTTCGTCTCGATTTCAGTTAACGAACACTAAATTTTCTTACACTTTGTGCAGATATGGGTTTTCTCTGGGTTACTCTGGTTTGCTCCATAGGCTTGGATTAAAAGTGTGAATCAAAAATCGTTATACAGTATTTGTGTCAAGGCTAAAAAAAACACTTTCATAATTATATACGTACATATATAAACTACTGTATAACTGTGCCTGTTGGATGTGATAGCTGGTTCTGACCTGGTTTTGTATTTCCTCTTGGTAACAAGCAGAGAGCAGATAGAGAGTGTGTTGTGAGAGCTTTGTGTGGGGCTGTGAGTAAACTGCTTACGTTGGCACTGGGTTGCCCTTGGCCTCACACTCAATGATGATGTTATCTCTGGGGTCGACGATATAGTCCTTCACTGATTGTTTAATTATAGTTGGGGGCTGCTTCACTGTGGGAGGAGAAGAAAAGAACAGGTTATAAACACAATATTCTATTACAGAGGGTTGAACCTGAAACTGGGGTTTAAAAACTGAGCTAAGCTGTTTTTAACAAATGAAAATATAAAAATACTGAATTACAGTGAAGGCTTTGTACCAGGGAACACAGGGGTGGGTGTACTGGGGGGTGCATGGGAATCAGGGGAACATATAGCACATGTACCTTGTAACAGACAGTGGGCAATGGCTACCCCTACAAAACTGGTCATTTTTTATCATCATAAAGTGTCTTTGTCATCTTATATAAACACCATTAGACAGGATGTTTTCTGTCACAGAAAGAGCTCTGTGCAAGTGTCAAAAACAGCTCCAGTTCTCTTGAGATGGGTTGGAGATGCTCACAACAAAATTCAGAATCATTCAAGACAAGGTTGAGACATTAACGAGCCTCTGAGACTCACACAAGGAAACTGAGAACTGCCACTAATGTTTTGAGACATGTTGAAGACTCCCTCCTGTTCACCAACCAGTCGCCATTAGTCCCAGCTTAGTGAAGTGCTTCTCTGATAATTTAGTGTTTTCTGKGTTGTTACAACATGTTGAACCCTCAGTTTTATAGATCGTTAGAGCTCTGTGGGTGAAATGATTCAGACACTGAGATACCATCTGTGAAAACATGTGCATTGATAGAAGCACTATCAATAACCCAACAGAATAAAACACTTACTGTTTTGCAGAATCTTTGCTGTTAGTCAGGCGTAAAGCAAAAGAAAGACAAAAAGAAGGATGGACAGACAACAGTTTAGGGTTGTTAATAATGTTAGAAATATTTTCTTTATTACAATGTGTTATAACTTGATTACAATCAGAAAGTTAATAAATTAATGCTCTGTAGTCCTCAGCTGATCCACTTATCGCACTCTGCAGTCTTCATTTAGCCCATTTTACAACTCACGGCTGATGTGAGACTAAAATCTAAATAAAACTAGATTGCACATGCCACACTGCCTTTAAGTCAGTTCAGTTTCAATTCAGTTTATTCATATATTGCCATATCACAACAATCTCCAGCAGAACCAGAACCAAGCTCAGGACAGGCGATCATCTGCCTCGACTGCCTTTAATGCCAGGATTTTAGACTAACATCAATTTATGAWAAGAAGTAATGTTGCTATAGCCACTTTGGTCAAAGTTGTCTGAAGACAATTTGATAAATTTCCTGCAATATTGTGTGAAATCTCACAGTGTGTGGAGGATGACTCGGCTACTACCATACGAGAATATCCTCAATATTTAAATCTGACTGAGTAATAGTCATTTTTGTGTTGGCTAAAGGCTGAGTCACACTACAAGATTTTAAAACAGCCGGATGATTTTCAAAGATTAAGAGAGCCCACACGTGAGGATAATAAATCATGGATCTACCAGGTTTGGTCCTACAGTGTGTGGTGTACAGTCACACAGCAAGAGACAACACACCACACACGAAAAGATATTTCATTCACGATTCAGATGTCAGATACTAAATCACACGAGACTTACTGAAATCTCGTGAGAATTTAGATGTCCGAGGAAAAATCTCACGTGACCTCCAGAGAGACGTGAGTTCAGAGTAAATAAACATTTGCAACAAGGAAGAAACAATGTTGATTGTTTGTGGACTATTTTTACCAGAGGAAAAACAATTCCACAGGACTTTTAACATCCAGCAGACTTTCTGCTGAGTCATGACAGTGTTTTTTGTGTTCTGTATTTTGGAATCCCCTCCATGTTTACGTCACCTCACTTTCTGATTGGCTACACGTCTCATTCACAGGCTGAGAGCTTGGGTGAACTCTACACACACTGTGATATCGTCCAAAAAATCTAACATGTTGAATATCCCCAATTTGAGGTCGGAGTGGTCCCGACGTCCTTCTGAGCCGACTAGATCACTCTTAACTCACCACCCATGGCGGGAATATCTGCTATGATTATCTTTAGAGCCATCACGATAATCTGGACTTCCTTGATTGTCGGAAGGGCAAAAATCGGCCTGATTTGCTTGTAGTGTGACGCCGGCCTAAACTGAATCAGCTGTAGCAAACATCTTGAACTGTGTTCACATCAAATGTTTATGACCATCCTGACCAGACTGTTCAGAGAGGTAGTTCCCCCTAATTATAATCCCCATTGGATTTGTTTAATCTGTCTCTAATGAATGGTTGTGTGCCACAGAGCTTTAAGGTTGCTCTCAGACTGCAGGTTTACTTGTGGTTCCTGGAGTTTCTAAAAGTAGAATGGGAGGCAGAGCTTTCAGTTATCAAGCTCCTCTCTTGTGGAACCAACTTCCAGTTTCTGTCCGTGAGGCTGACACTCTGTCTACTTTTAAGATTAGACTGAAGACTTTCCTTTTTGATAAATCTTATAGTTAGCGTGTTAGTTATAGGGTGGCTTGGGTTTCTTAAGCTAACTCTTACAATGTAACGAAGTGGAGATTCAATGCAATCTACTGACTTTCCTACATAGATATAAAACTTCACAAACTGTAAATTTTTTATTTTGTGTAAATGTTTTTGTACAGCAACCTGCGACAAAATTTGTTGGTAYTTGGCGGTATGTAAATAAACTATACTGAATTGAATATCAAATAATTTRCTCATATTCCCAGCAAATTGTTGGATTTTCATCTTCTCCTCTTGTTTGTTTTGCTCCTTCCTGTAAATCAGTCTGGTAGAAGTTCCTGTCAGTTTTTCAGGTGCAGATGTAATAAATGATCTCATCACTCAGTTTATCTACTCTGGTTTCACCTCCACTCTTTGGTTGCTCTGTATCACTCAGCATCCAGTATCAGCTAATGGGTTTCTTTTACTCAGCCTGTCTTCCTGTTCTCCAGTCTGARTCAGGAAAATCACAAGATGTTTTCAGTTGTTACTGTAATATATATTAGCTCTTATCACATCATCTCTCCTACACTTTTGCTTTAGATTAGACAGAACCTTGTCACAGAATCATCACCTGAATGGTAAAAGTGGACATTAATGATTTTGCCTGAGTGTGTTACCAAATATCTCAATTTTATTTGACAGTTTTTATTTGACAAACTGTAATGAAACTCACAAAGTTATCACTTGATGTAAATCTATCACTGATTGGCATTTGGACTCAAGGAAGTTCAAAAGGCCACCACAACAAATCCAAATWTGATTATTTTTCATCAGTTTTACATGCACGAAATTAACATTTGATGTGGTAGTAGCTGCGAATCATTTACAACACATACTCTGAWCGTGTCATCTTGTAATATCACATGAACTATATTAAAAAATTTGACTGAATCCCTCAGAACATGACTGCGACATGTGAAAACTGAGCAAAGCTTCATGATGAGATATTGAAGTCAGGGTTTGGACCAGCTGAGAACCTTCAGTAGAACATACTGTATAAAGTATAATCATCTTCTAAGGTATTTTTAAAATGTTAAAGAGGCCGGAGAGACTTTTAATAAAACAGAAAGAGAGGACTCACCTGTAAGGAGTATCCATGTCAGCAGAGGATGAGCAGTGAGCAAAAAAAAAAACAAACAAACAAAAAAAAAGACAAGTTTGCCGTTAGAATCTACATGAAAACTGTGACATAAATGTATGGAGATAATTTGCTGTCATAAATCAGGACTGTTGTGGAAGTCAGCCAAAAGGAGATGTAAATGTATTTGAATCTCTTTTTAATAATGATGTACTTCCAACAAGAAAAACAAGTGAATCTTCAAAATCAGTGCACAATAACTTCCCTCCCCCAAAACCAGCTTTTTCCTCACAGTTAACCTTCACAATAAGAGCGTACATTCTGGTGTGAAAACAAATGTAAATGTAAGTGTCCGTCACACTGTACTTTTAAATCCAGGGTTTCTGTTTTTATGTTCTGAACTGCTCTCTTTCAAACCTCTGCTTTCACACTTAAAGCATTCCTATGAGGTTGTAGAAAAAGTCAGATTTATTACCACAAGTGCACCTTTCTACGATTGAGGTCATTGTCTGTTTAAGATAGCATGTGTGTAGAAACAATATAAGTACACTGTCTGGCCAAAAAAAAGGTCACTCTAATATTTAGTTGGACTTTTAGCTTTGATCACAGCACACATTTTCTGTGTCATTGTTTGATAAGGTTCTACAAAATCACCAGATTTACTTCATCCAGTGTTGCATTAATTCTTCACCAAGATGTTGCATTGATGATGGTAGAGTCTGACCTTCTCCAGCACATCCCAAAGATTCT
>NW_013954425.1:13949-15184 GCF_001266775.1 Austrofundulus limnaeus | reverse complement strand
GTGAAAGTGAAATAACTGCCTTTATGTTGTTTTTCTGTAGCCTAACGTCTTTTACGTTAATAAAAAAATTGTGATAATCAAAATTAAATGATGTGAAAAATATATTGTGATCATTTTTTTGCCATATCACCCAGCCCTAGGATAACTGTCCCTTTACGTCACAAGAGAGTGATAATAAGATGTTAATTATTTTCTCCAACCTGATATCCATCTTCTCCATTTTTTCCAGGAAGTCCCTGTTGTCCTTTATCTCCAGGGAGTCCTGGGAGCCCAGGTGGTCCAGGTGGACCTGCAGGGCAGTCTGAGCAGAGGTCCTGTAGACGGCAGACTTGTTTGTAATCAAGCAGAGGGTTTTTTATTAGTGCTGAAGAAGAACGATCCCTTACCTTCAGATTCATGTCAGAAAGATCTGCTGCCTTTCCCTGATAGACAGTAAGACTTTTATTAACAAACACGTTTAAAACTGAGTTCAATTAAAAATACTGACATTCTGCCAAAAATGTCATTTTGTGAGACAGATGAATATTTCTTTTCTGAATTAATATAATATGATGCTGACACACTGTAAGCCTGAACTTACATTATTCAAGAGTTGCTACGTCAAAAATCATTTTCATTTATCCTCATGTTGTACAACAAGCTCATTTTCTTAGTTTATTGTGATATTGCATGGTTATGCACACAGCAATATGCTATATTATAAGAAGGACATCAATAGAAAGTGTATAGATTAGTGGTGTCCCAATACCGATGATTATAATTTAATATTTTACTTTTAACACAAAAAGCTCTGAAAAACTAAACTGTTACAAGGCATTTTGTACCAAATTTTCATGACAGAGCATTTCACTCTGACTGCAGGTTTACATTTTGTTGTTGCCTTCATGTTTGCTCAGGATTGTGAATTACACCAAAGTTAACTTTCAACACAAACTGCTGTTTCGAATGAATTGGATCACATTTGATGACATTTGATTTGATTCAACATAACTGTTGTAAATTGGTGATACATAAACCCATTCACACAAACATTATATAAAGACTAATAAGTGGTTTAGATCACATTCACACACTGATGGGACACATCAGAGGTAGTGGGGGCTCAGTGTCGTGCCCAGGGACCAGTGGTGGGCACCAACCTGCCAAGGTGCAAATCCGCTAAAGTGCAGACCTAAATATTTCATTTGTGCTTTAGCGGTCTTACTAATTTTTATAATTCATGAGCAGATTTGCAC
>NW_013954425.1:12681-13923 GCF_001266775.1 Austrofundulus limnaeus | reverse complement strand
AGAGTTCATACACCACTAGTTGGCAGTGTTGTACATATATTGTACATGAATTATTGTCAGCTAATAAGTGTCAAATTGAACTTGTGCTTTAAAATTAGCTTCTGCTAATGTGTCTATGGCATAAGTACGTTTGAAGTTGTGGACCTAAATAAATTCATAAGCCTTTAGAAATTATGGAGCTAAATTTTGGATTAGCGCTGCCCACCACTGCCAGGAACACCACAACATGTGACAGAATCGTGGTGGAACTGAACTCCATTAGAGGAACGACTCCCCTAACCACTCAGCCACTACCTGTAGTTTGTACAAGTGGCAGGTGTCAGGAGGTTTTTATTACCAATTACTGTCACAGAAGCTTCTTTTCTCATTTTATGCTGAGGGATTGACTGCCTAGAAAAGCTCTTTGAACTGCAGCTGTTCAACCAACAGAAGACTTTAGAGCTACAAGAAGTTCAAAGCAGTTTGACAGCATCTTCTGTGTGTACTCACAGGTTCTCCAGGTGATCCCTTTTCTCCTGGCCTTCCTGCTAAACCCTGAGTTTGGAGCAAACACAAGTTAGATTTTCTGTCCCTGAAGAGGAAAAACAATCTATTTAATTCCTGTTCTTCGAGGATTAATGTAAAGCCAATAAAATTATCTAAAGTTCAATCCACCAATCCCTTTTCTTTTCCTGCTTTTTCTTTCCGGGTCTCAGGGAAGCTGATTCCAACATCCAGCAGTCATAGAGGCAGTGTGCACAGGTCACAGGGCTGCACAGTTTGACGTTTATGTTGCACGTGCAATGAAAAAAAGTGATTTTAATATTTTTTGTAGCACAGGTGCTACAGCTTTGCAAGCTACCTTTTTTTTGCAAGAAAGATGTGACAGGTGAAGCTAAGCCATAGCATGGTTACATTATCTCATGTTATCAACCCATGAATCATAAAAATAATCAATCATAAGAACCATTAACACAGTCCCCATGTGCGACCGGATGCCATGCATGTTCTTAAAATAGCACTCATCAGCAGCAGAGCTACCAGTGATTGTAATGACTCTCAATATTCAAAAAAGTAACCAGAGTCGTTTGTTCAAAACACCATAAATCCAGACATATGGAGCAGCTGTTAAACCCACAACTCATGCTGGACATAGAAACACACAGAGCTCAAAGGGTTGCCCCTCGAGCTTAGCTCACTCATCTGTCCCAGCACACTACATCCACCCCCTCCCACGAGCTTTAATCATTCAGAGCCCATATT
>NW_013954425.1:5478-12614 GCF_001266775.1 Austrofundulus limnaeus | reverse complement strand
GTATTTGGGGGCCTGACCATGAAGTGCTCTGTTGTTACCAACATCTGGTGAAAATTTCATGTCATTAGCACCTCTAGTAATATATTTACTGAGAAAAATGGTGACATGTTCAATACTTATTTTACCCGCTGTATATTTACATAATGCACTGAATTTTACATAATAATGATTCAGATTAGCAAAAAATAATGTTTGATAATTAAGTATTTGTTTTCTATTAAAACAAACCATAATCCATTATGTCCCCTTTGTTCTTAACCAGTGTTGGACCCTGGACAGGTCTACAGTCGATCAGGGACACAGACAATGAGACAAACAACCACAGACACTCAGTCAAAACTAGAGTCCCATAAAAGAGCTCCAGAAAAGATTCAAACTGAGAACTCTCCTCTAACATCCATTTGCTGACAATAACAATTCCCACAACTTGTGCTTTTGGTTTTAGAGATTGTAACAGACATTTTATGCTGGTGCTACAACCTTTTTTTTACTGTGCAACAAAATTAGCAACCTCTGTAGTTAACGTACAACCCTGGGTCACAAGTCCATCATATGGCTACATGAAGAAAACCAGACAAATAATCATTCTCTCACTCAAACGTAGTAATGATGTTGCGTTACAGTTTATAATAACATTTAATTTTTTGATTTTTGGTAGTAAACTAGAGTACTCTGCAAAAGTCTACGTATGGGGAGAACAGGCAGACTTCACCCAGAAAGACCAGTAGGCAATCCTGCAAACTTTTCACCGAGAGATGACAGTTCTCACGGCACAACCATATCTTCATTGTTTAACATTAAATTATCAAATAAAACCAAAAGTACTTTTTAATCAGACATTTTTATAGAACAGGTTAAAGGTTTAAACTTACATTGTGCCCTGCTGGGCCTTGAGGACCAGGCAGACCTGGTGGGCCTCTCAAACCCTGAAACGCAGAAACTGAAACATTAAAGAAACAGCAGAAGAACTAAAGACAGGTTTTATAATCTGTCCAATGGTTACCACAGCTCCTGGCTCCCCGTTTTTTCCTGAGGGCCCCTGTAAAGACAGACAGTAAAATGTTGTTCAGTCTGTTAACATGAATCTGTTTGTCTGAACAGGTTTTTACCGGTGGTCCTTCTTTTCCTTCTCCTGGAGGGCCCCGATCTCCTGGAACCCCAATCTGCCCACGTGGTCCCGGCTGGCCCTAGACAGATAAGAAAATAAAACTTACTACTTTTATTTGATTAATAATTTAATAATATTTATTATTTCTTTAACTTTTAAATTATTATTATTTAACAGGTTGTGATGCTTGACGCAAAGTCGGCTTTCAGAAAGACCACCACAGATAGCAAAAGATGTGTGTTAGCGGTCCAAGCCCGTAGATTAGGGGAACACAGCTGAAAAGCAGCACCTCACCCACTCCTAAAGCTTATCACTTCCACCCCTCCTCCACCCATCTCCCCCACAGTAAAGGCTCCAGTATGCTGCTGCCGAACTCTCGCAGTTTCATGACGAAAACTGCGTCATTCTGTTCGCACTGCCGACATTTCAGCACTTCTTGTCGCAACACGCGGGTCGAACTTTTCACCCCCCTCCACATAAGAACACATATGAACCATATGGTGTGATTGGTCAGAAGTTTGTGGGAGTGTTTGTTTGTACTGAAGGAGCTCAGACGCTGCATTTGCTTCAACCACTCGCTTCAAAAACAGAAAGAAAGAAAAAATAGAAAAAAGCGATCGCTTCCAGAGCCGACTGTTGACCAGGAAGCAGCGATTTAAAGATAGTCAATGGCCAAAAACTCATAAAAGGGGATAAAGCAGACATTTTTCATGGTGGAATCTGACTGATGAAAACTTTGGAGCTTAATCCTGGACCAGTTTGTGGATAAACAATGTCGGGTGAAGAGTCTCTGATGTTTTTTCTGCATTGGACTCCCCCGGGAAGAAATCCCACATATTGACGTATGCTGCAGCAGGAAGGGTTTCCCAGGAGCTTGGCGCGGGGTGTCTCAGGAACTATGGAAGGTCTGTGCGAAAATGAACACCGAACAACCACGTGACGGCGCGTTGACTGGTCGGCTGCTGAGCGACCATGTTGCCTGCTTCAGCATCACTGCTGAACGAATGAGAAGTCAGCTGCAGAAATCCCACAGTGACAAGGCTGCTGGCCCCAATGGTGTCCACCTCAGTGCTTAAAGACTGTGCCACCTGGCTTTGTGGAGTTCTGCAGCATGTCTTCAAAATGAGCCTGAGTCTGCAGAGAGTCCCAGCAATATGGAAGACATCCCGTATGGTTCCAGTCCCAAAAACAACATGACCCAGTAACAACGAGGACTACAGGCCAGTGGCTCTGACATCCCATTTCATGAAGACCATGGAGAGGCTTGTTCTGGAACAACTACGCCCCATTGTTCAGCCACACCTGGATCCCCTTCAGTTTGGCTATCAGCTCTGCCCAGGAACAGAGGACGCCATCATCTATCTGCTGAAGAGTCTATTCCCACCTGGACAAACCTGCCAGCACTGTGACAGTCATGATCTTCAACTTCTCCAGTGTCTTCATCACAATCCAGCCTGCTCTCCTGGGATGCAAGCTGAGAAGGATGCAAGTGGATGTCCCCCTTGTGTCCTGGATCATGACCTACCTGACTGGCAGACCACAGTACTACAGAACTGTGTGTCTGACAGACTGGTCAGCAACATCTGAGCCCCACAAGGACCAGTCCTCTCCATTCCTCTTCACACTCTACACCACAAACTTCAACTACTACACAGAGACCTGCCATCTCCAGAGGTTTTCTGATGACTCAGCAGTAGTTGGATGTATCAGCGGCGGTGATGAGGATGAGTACAGAGTGACGGTGAAGGACTTTGTCTCCTGGTGCAAGCAGAACCACCTAACACTAAGGATCTGGGCCCTCATGTATAAACGGTGCGTACGCACAAACAAGTTGCGTGCGCCAGGTTCTACGCCCACGTTGTGATGTATTAAAACCAACGTTGTGTGAAAGTGTGCGTATATTTACACACACCTTTCACCTGCTGTGAGAATGTGCGTCAGCCACGCAAAGTTTTTCAGTCGACAGTTTTAACTCACAAAGTCATGAATCTGACCTGAATCCACAGAAATATGACTCTGTTGTGTTTTCTGGATGTAAGGAGCGTCTGAACACGCTGTTAGATTTTTATTTTAGTTTGAGTTTTTATTGTTTAAACTGAAAATCATTTAACCTCAGACAAGGAAACAGATCAGTTTAAAACTGATCAAAGAACCTCCAGTCTACTGTAAACTGTAAAGTGTTTATATTGTTGTCACGTAGTTTGGGTTTTCCTGATATCAGCCCAAGGTCTGACTGAGAGTGCTGTATGAACCTGACTGGAGTCAGAAGATTGAAAACAAAGTTTTGAAGAAGAAACCCAGCTGAATCCTGTTTATTCGGACAAACCATTTTGAACAACGCATATTTTTCCAACAGATCAATCAGCTGTTCCCAGCCCCACACCGTGGGAGAAACTCGCAGCGCTGCGCAACGCATCACTCCCCTGCATCAGCATATTGACGCTTGGTCAGGTAGCCTTGTGTGCGCCCAGGCACCTGTTCTTCAAGTCTGTTGTGTTTTGTCTATATCTCTTGAACGCGTTGTTCCGAACTGTAATTTCCTTTCATGGGATCAGTAATTATTCATTATTTAAAAAAACTTCTCATTTGCAGTAATCAAATATTACATTTTTCCTCTCAGATGGTTGCTGCACATCATCATCAACGGCCAGTAAAAGGTCTTTCAAAGCAACAAACAAACACCAAAATATGATGTCTGCTGAAACAAAAATAAAAACCTTGTCTAACAATAAAAAGGCATTACCTTTGCACCAGGTGGGCCTTGAATCCCCGGTGGTCCTGGTTCTCCCTGTAACACAACAACACAACAAATTAAACTGTCACTCAGATGCTGGAACTGTTCCTCATTCCATGGATCGGACTGAAAATAATTTCTCAAAGTTTGTGGGCTAGTGTGGGTCAACATGCCCCCCCCCCCCCCCCCCCCCCCCACTGATGGAAAAATGTAAATAAGTTATCATATATTTCTTTTGAGTTGGATGTTTTCTGTTTTATCACTTTCTATTTACCTTTCAAATCAGAGGTCAAGGCCTCATCATATTGTTTGTGTTGTTAAAGACTTTAAGTTGTCTTATCCTGCTGTAGCAGTCCTGGTCAGAACCAGGCCGTCTTGAGAGAAATGAAAGTACGAGGTGTCGCTCACACTTGTTCTTATCTTAGTTGAAAAGTTCTAATTAATCTAGTGTATCTGCAGGTTTTAGTCAGTCAAATTTAAGACTTTTTAAGACCTTTTTAATACCACCTTGAATGAAATTTAAGACCGAAAATATAAGCGATGGTTCGGGGATTCTYCTGTATTACAACCAACACGTGTGTCACTCAATAAAAAACATTGAATAAAAAGATAATCAGCTCTCTGGTTAAATTAGCTGTGTTGTACAAGTGCAGTTATTTGGTTGTAAACCATCAAAAAATGCATCTACTAAATACATTCATGGCATGAAACTTGTGTTTTAACATCCAGTTTTGCCTTTATACAAAAATAAACCTCAATAAACCTCAATAAACCTGTACTTTAACCTGCAGCATCACTGTCCAACACATGTCTGAAGGAAGAGAGAGGACGCAGTTGATAAATATGTTGTTAAAGATACACTTTAAAATACATAGTCGTACTTTATTTGGCCAATAAATGTTGCGTCCTGTTTGAACCAATACGAAATGCAATTTGTTCCGTATTTTCATAACCTTTAATAAACATGTCTCTCTCATTCACACAACAGTTAAAAAGCCCCGCCCCCTCTCCTCCTGCAGCTCATTTGATCACTTGGTAACAGCCTCCACTTGGACCACGATTAAAGCTTGCCTCTAACAGAGAATTTACACTAGATGCGGTTCCGCTCCGCTCCGGTCCGACCACCGCAGCAAATATGCAACCATTATTATCAATGAGAGTATTTACACTGGCTCGCAGGGTTCCTACAGCTTCAGGAAGTTATATTTAAGACTTTTTAAGACCTCTTTAACGCCACTTGAAATGAAGTTTAAGACCCAAATCACAATTAATAAAAATGCGGGAAAAAACAGGTTGGTGACAATTTTAACCAAATGATTACTTTAACACAGAACAAATAACTACGAGAAAAAATCTGTAAATTATAATATGTTACCAATTATTTCAATATTTGAGACAATTTACAATCATTCTACTTAAGATGTGTTAACACTTTTAAGACCTCCCGAAGATCGATTTAAGACATTTTAAGGCTAATTAAGGCCTTGTTTTTGGATTGACAAATTCAATGTAAGACTTTAAGGACTCGTGGGAACCCTGGGCAGGGCAGCTTTCAGCTAACGGCCATCCACCAAAATTAGATTTGATCTGATTTTCGCCAGAAGCCAGAGTTGCGCCGGACTCAATCTACAAAGATCACGTTGCACCAACAGGAAAAGGAAATATCTGTATTTTCAAAATAATTCACAAAGGGCAGACTAGTTTTGTAAAAAGTTCAGCTATATCAACAAACATATGGATATATTTATACACAAATGCTGTCAAATTGTATCATTCTGTTTTGGAAGTAGATGGAAACATGTAGCATGAAGCATATGTGTACACATGATACACATTGATTTTATTTTGAAATCAGAAGTTTCAAAAAGAGGACAGCAATGCACTCAACTACGCTTGGAGTCCGTCTTCCACAAAATTAATTATTTTGCTCTGACTTCCACATTTAAGTGCACATGCTTCTCAGACCTCTGTGCTTCACACTGGAGCCGAGTGGGCTGCAAACGAACTGTGCAGCACAGCGGAGTGAAACCACATCTAGTGTAAATTGGATCAACTCTCCACATTAAAGGATTCCCTCTTCGGCTTGCCCACCACTCACGGTGAGGTCATCAGCAGCACTGTGAGTACTTTTTAGAGCTCTAGGAGTGGTCCCCTTAATAATCAAACTCTCCTTACCTGCCTGAGAAAGTTAGTGGCCAGTTTTCTATTCCCCAGTACATCCTCAGTAATGTCCAGCCACTTACCTGTTTTTTTAATCTTTTAGACCAGTCCAGTGAGAGGTTCCTGGCTCTCACCAGCTGCCTTAATACAATAAACATTGTTAACTGCCCTCTGTATCTAGATGAACTTTTGAATCCATTCCTCTGGTTTTGTCAGAAGCACAAAAAGACAGAGTATATGTTGGATGCATAAGCAGGTTAAAGAGGACTTGAAGAGATTTCAGTGTATTTCTATGAGGACATTTTTGGTAAATTAAGTTTAATTATTTTTGAAAAGTATAAAACTTACAAATATGAAAAGAAATAACCCAAATGAGATGAAGGTTTTCTTATACAAATGGTTAAAATGCAACAGAATGCAATCAAAGATGTACATTCCAGTTTCCTAAAATACACAATGGGTGTTCCACAAGGATCTGTGCTTGGACCCCTGCTTTTTAGTCTTTAGGCTTTTTACATCGATGACCTTCCAAAGTTTTGTCATGATGTAGAAGTCCAGTTATATGCGGACGACACTGTTTTGTGCACGCATGCTAAAACCACTCAACTTGCGGTTGAGAAATTAACTAAAGCTCTGGAGGGAGCAGATTGGTTAAATCAATCCTGTCTGACTTTAAATGTAAACAAAACAAAAACTATGTTTTTCTCTAAGACTAAATTGGACGCCTCAAATTTAAACATTCACATCAAGGGTAAACAAACTGATACTGTGACTGAGTTTAAGTARCTTTGAGTTTTTTTGGATTCTAACCTCAGCTACAAGAAACATATTAACAATATGACACAAACTGTTAGATCTAACTTGGTCAATTTTAGACATGTTAGATCTTGTTTGTCATTGGAAGCGGCCAAGATATTCATGCATGCACTCGTTTTTTCACWCATTTCTTATTGTATTTCCTGTTGGGGACAAGCCAATGTGTCAGTAATAAAACCTGTAGAGTCTTGTTACAAACAGGCCCTTAAAATATTTGACAACAAGCCTTTAAGACACCATCACTGTCAGATTGTGCAGAAATATAACTTGTTTTCTTTTGAGAATTTTAGAGGGTTTTTTTCCAATATGGAAACAGTA
>NW_013954425.1:4151-5378 GCF_001266775.1 Austrofundulus limnaeus | reverse complement strand
TAAAAAGTATAAAACTTACAAATATGAAAAGAAATAACCACCCTTTTCAAATGAGATGAAGTTTTTCTTATAAAAATGGTTAAAACAAGTGGTAGACATGGAGAAGTAGTTGCATAAAAAAAGAAACTGTAAACAGAAAAACAGTTTGAATGCTGACACAGATTATCATAAATACTGCTTACAGTTTGGCCATCTTTTCCTTTCCCTGGTGGTCCAGGAGGGCCGGTGAAACCAGGCTCTCCTGGTTGACCTTGTGGGCCTGACTGTCCTGGTTTCCCTGTGTCACCCTAAAAAACACAATAAAAAAGGGAAAAGATGCAGAGTAAATGTGATAAAGGCTGCAAAGGCAAACCCAGCTGATGATTGTAGCGAGAGAGACAGAGAGAAAGAGCTTGTATTTATCATTTATACTTTCACACAAGGTTCAGGTACAAAGGAGTTTTTGTCCAGTGTTTGCTAGTCAGAAAGTATACCTTTAACACAAAATAAAACAAAAGACTATAAGCTATATGTTGTCTTTATATATATTGTTTTTTGTGCAATAAAGCTATCAGCAATGCTGTTTGTTTTTCATTGAGATTAATTAGAAGAAAAAAATCAACATGTTTACTCACACTCATAAAGTGTGCAGTAACTGTAAGTTCATTAATAAGAAAATAACCCTGGAGTTGTTTTGCTGCATCTAAAAGCAAAGGTTTGCTGCAGCAGGGTATGAGTATTATTTACAGACTAAATATAAGAATTATTTTACATGTGGAGTTAGCCATTGAGCTGAATGAATAATGACAAACAGCAGCTTAAAAACATTACTGCCTACTTTGCTTTGATAATACTGCCCACACAGCGGGGACACAAGTTTGCTCTAAACAGTGGAAGGCCCTGTTGTTTATTTACATGATTGTTATTATTTTTATGCAAACCGGAAGCTTTTTCAACCATGTTCTAGTGGGCTGAACATTATGAAACTGGGCAGTTACATAGAACTAGCGTAAATATGGGGAGGTGCAAAGATCCAGATGTGAGCGTGGCAAACTGGCTCTCTAGCACCCTCTAAACATCAGCCACATATGTACATTAGTCCAATACGGACAAAAATATCTCTTGGCACCATGTTCTAAAACCTACAGGAAGTTGGCCATTTTGAAAAAATTTCTAATTTTGGCAAATCTCACATATCACACCAAAAGCTTTCTTCTTATTAGGGCCAGAGCACTATTATTATTATTA
>NW_013954425.1:0-4051 GCF_001266775.1 Austrofundulus limnaeus | reverse complement strand
TAATAATACTGGTTATGTTTTGGCCATTTGGGGGGTTGCAAGGCCAGTTAACTGTTGTTGCCAACTTGATTCTGATTGAAAGTTATTCAGTTGTAGACATACAGTATATCCAGTGACTGTTTTCTGAGATCTTAAAATCATTTTACTGGTTGAGATTTACTGTTAATGCTACATGCAAATGAACACACCAAATGGACCATTGAAGGAGTCTGAATTATGTCAAACTCTGTGCTGCACTATTTAAATATAATGTGACAGAAACAGAATGTGAAAGACTCGTCTTGGTGAGACTCTGTTAGGAAGGATTCAGATTACATTAAGTTAAAAATGTACAGACATCCATCTAGAAATCGGTTTGGCTTTTAAAATCTGGATACTGACCTTGTCTCCTTTCTGTCCAGCTGGACCAGGAGGCCCAATGATCCCTGGTATACCCTGGAAAACAAATGACTGGTAGTTTTACTCTGAAATTGCCAACAAAGTCCAGCAGAGAGCTCCAGCCAATGCTAACAGGCTAATTGGCAATAAGTTTAAACACATAGACTTACCACACTTCCTGGTAAACCTTGGGCTCCCTGAGGACCTGGAGTTCCTGGTGGACCCTGATAGAATAAGTTTGATTAGTACAACACATCTGCCCTCCTGCTGTAAACATGAATCTGATTCCACCACATGACTTACGGGATCTCCAACCCGTCCTGTCTCCCCGTTAAGACCTGTGTCTCCCTTTGGACCCTGGAACCAATTCAGCAAATCAGAAACATTTTACTTTAAACACCTAAAAAAGACCAAGGTGTTTCATAGGTTTCTTACAGCTGGTCCTGGAGGTCCTTCCAAACCTCGTTCACCGGGTAACCCTTTTAGACCCTTTCAAGACGAGAAACAGTCAAATAAGATATTTAACATTGATAAACGTCAAAGAATCCTTAATGAGAACATTTTTATGATTGTTTATCAAACCCAAAAGACACTTGAGTTCAGGACTTCACAGGTGAGTCCAAAACATCCATTTACATCTAGTGATATCTGAACAAACTAAACATCAAACTGGAGTTGGGTAATAAAAATGGCAACAACAACATTGCTTTACCGTGTTTCCTGGATTTCCTTGTTCTCCCTTTTCTCCCTTCTCTCCAGGTTTCCCCTGACAAAAGACCAAATGAATTAAAGGCCTGACATTTCTTAAGAAAATGATTATCTCCTGTCACCTTTTATGCCAGACCTTTACCTATATAAAGTTTTATTATAGAAATAAATGACAGAGTTAGTTTTTTGGCCAAACCTGAAAATAATAATATGTAAAATCTCACATATATTGTGATGTGTTGCATAATCTGGCAGCACTGTGAGTATGTGTTGTGACTCTCAACTATTACCAAACTAACTCTCAAGCAGGGTTCCCACCAAACACGTTTGGGGCTACCAAGATGCTCGTGCCCCATGCTTGTCAAAAGCTGTCCGTTCACACCGAACGCGTCTGAAGACGTGCAGTGGGAGAAGCGTCTTTGTTAGTTTTCCGGTCTGTTGACGGTTGAAATAAAGATAAAATAAATAAAACGGCGTTGCTTAATTTACTGAAGAGCAAGCGAACGTTACGCACAGCAGATAATTAATTCACCAGATAAGAGGCGCTCTGACCTGCAAGCTTTTTTTTTTCAGACCGGGACCAGACTGTCTTTAATGACGGGTGAAATAAAGATAAAATAAATAAAATGGCTTCGTTTTATTTACTAAAGCGCAAGCGAAGGTTGCGCACAGCAGATAATTAATTAGGCAGCTAATTTAGAGGTGGTTTGTTCAGTTAAGTTTCGCCTCTCCAGGAGCTGAGGGACTGTTTTTGTCCCGAGCTCAGTGAAATGCTGTTTCATCACATCGGTGCTGATAACTCCAGCGAGAACACCAACTGCAGACTGTCGATTTCAGCTAAAACGGCTCCTGTCAGTCTGTGTCGGTTCATGAAACCGTCACGTGAAAAAAATTCTCTCATGATTGGTTGCTGCTGCGCGTTGAGCAGCCAAAGTTCAATTTGTTGAACTCCAGCAGCCGCTGCTTTTGGACGTACTGCATGTGTGGAAAATGCTCTGCCGCATCCTACCGCTACATTGCACGCTGCTATGAACTGACAAAACGCGCCGCAACACGCTGCGCTGCTCCTAGATGTGCGGCCACCATAGGCTTTGCATGTAAACTGGCTGCTTCGGCTGCTCAAAACGCATTTGGTGTGTACCTGGCTTCAGCTATGACCAAACTAGCTTTTAGCTCCCTGTTTGAAAAACACGTTGAGATATACTGTAAACTTTAAAAAAAATTTCTACGGTCGATAGGCTTGGGCGACCACTTTGAATTGGGTTTACTCCAAAATAAATGAGATGTTGACATCCATCCATCCATCCATCCATCCATCCATCTTCTTCCTCTTATCCAGGGTCAGGTCTCGGGGGCAGCAGCCTCAGCAGAGAGACCCAGACTTCCCTCTCTCCAGACACTTGGACCAGCTCCTCTGGGGGAATCCCAAGGTGTTCCCAGTCCAGCTGAGAAACATAGTCCCTCCAGCGTGTCCTGGGTCTTCCTCTGGGTCTCCTCCCAGTGGGACGTGTCCAGAACACCTCACCAGGGAGGAGTCCAGGAGGCATCCTAACCAGATGAACCACCTCAACTGGCTCCTCTGGACGTGGAGGAGCAGCGGCTCTACTCTGAGTCCCTCCTGGATGACTGAGCTTCTCAGCCTATCTCTAAGGGAGAGCCCAGACATCCTGCAGAGGAAACTCATTTCAGCTGCTTGGATCTGTGATCTCCTTCTTTCAGTCACTACCCAAAGCTCCTGACCATGGATGAGGGTAGGAACGTGGACCTAAATGTTGAAGTAAACCCAATAATTGCTTTGAGTCTCAATAAAATACATCTAATGGTCATGAGACATTTTGCTAACAGACTAGTTGACACCAACAATGAATGTCAGTGTTTAAGTAAAAATAAAAGCTATTTGAAAAGATCAAAGAGCTAGTGAATAATGAGAAGAGCTCTAAATATCTGTTAGGAATGATGCTAAACAAGAAGTAAACCATACCTTTGGCTATATATTTGAAAAAGTGGCTGAATAACTTTTTGGACGTCAGTTGGCTGTGACAGTCATTTTGAATTGGCTTAATACCAAAAAGTTAATCAGTTGTAGATGTGCATTCAGTGATTACACTCATGAGATTTTATACTACTGGTGTCAGTTATGTTATTCTGATAGCAATGAGAAAAGCTAGTGCTCAGAATGTGTACTGAAGATGACTTTCAGCTACTAACACAACCAAATTAAGCTCAACGTCTGCAGACTTGTTTCTGAAGTTTCCAGCTTCAGATGCTGATTGGCTGCCTCCCTCTGCTTGTGGACTTCCTGAAAAACCTTCAGGGTTTACCTTGATAAGTGGCTGGAGCAAACCTGGAACTGCAACACCCACCAATGAGTAGAGCCAGACCACATGAGGGAGCTTATAAAGGTCAGCCCAACCTTTCACTCAGTGGCTGTGTCTCAGTTCATGGGCTGCATGCTCATGAGTGCTCATTTGTCGGCCCACAAAACCTCAAAATCCGAGGATGCGTCCGTGCATCCTCACCGGCCGAGGATATTCCAGAATTCATTGCGCCGAGAGCAAACTAAAAACAGAAACGAAGATGTGGAGTTTTAATTTTTTTTAACGAGTCGGCGTAGTTTGGAAACTCATTACAGACCCAAGAATTTGTTTTTAAAAGTGAGTTTAGCAACTTAGCTGTTGAAATTTATGCTGCAAAAAAATGCAGCTACAAGTACAGATTGGAGCTTAACCCAAATTAAGTTTGCTTTTTATTATTTATGTGAAACATTTTAACTGTGAATTTATTCTTCCAATGAAAAGACAATGTAGATACACGTCCCAATGCGTTTTAGTCCAATATGAAAGTAGCTGTGTTTCCATTGCAAATGTGCGCAAAACTTTGTCGATATTTTGTTAATGTCGAAAAACACAGTTTCACAGCTGCAGTGTTTCCATTAAGTAAGAAATGTTATTAAAGTCACGTGAAT
>NW_013954424.1:28299-32039 GCF_001266775.1 Austrofundulus limnaeus | reverse complement strand
CTTTTTTATATTTTGAGGTGATACACTGTATACATAGAATGACATGGATAAACAACCTTGGAAATGCCATCTGCTTTCGTCAATAGGTTTCTTCCAAAAATAGTCAAATCCCTTGTTAACCAGCGGCTAAGACTTTTTTTCATATCTACCAGGCGATCTGAGATATTAGCAGTCTCTCTTTTAATTGTATTTTTAGATATTAGTACACCCAAATACTTGACTTCATTTTCAACTTTGATTGATGAAATGTTTTTAAAAGTAGAATTGTGGATGGGACGAATCTCACACTTTTTCATTTTAAGTCCTAATCCTGAAGCCTTTGAAAATAAAGACATTATATTTAGAGCTCTTTTAACCATCAAATCATTTTTCAAAAATAATGCTGTATRGTCCGCAAATTGACTAATTTTGTATTCTCTATCAAAAATGTTAATGCCTTTTAGCTCAGGACTATTATTAATTTGAAGGGCTAGCAATTGAGTAGTCAAATTAAATAATTTGGGAGAGAAAGGACAGCCCTGTCGAATGCCTCGCTTAAGTTTGAATCTAGAAGTTAGTCCTGGATTTAAAGAAACTGAGCTATCTATATCATTATAAAACATCTTAATTTGTATAAATTGTCTCCAAACCCCAAAAATTTTAAAGCATCTAACAAAAAGGTATGTTCGATCGTATCGAATGCTTTGTAAAAATCTAGGAACAAAATTATGCTGTTATCATCAATGTAGTCACAGTAATCTAACATATCAAGTACCAGTCTAATAAGGTTGTGAATGTTTCTTCCCTTGACAAAGGCTGATTGACTTTCATCAATTATATCTTTCAATCCTTTATTTAGTCATTCAGCAAACACTTGAGCTAAAATGTTATAATCAGTGCATAGCAGAGTGATGGGTCTCCAATTATCCAAGGATTGCAAGTCTTTATTAGGTTTTGGTATTAAAGTGATTATGCCTTGCTTCATAGTATTAGACAGATTACCTGTTGAAATGCATTCTAAGAAGGCTAGGTACAGCATCTTTCTTATATCTATCCAAAAAAATTATAAAATTCAGTTGTCAGCCCATCTAATCCAGGCAACTTCCCAGAAGATATCTTCAAAATAGCTTTATCTAACTCCTCAATTTTAATTTGTTGTTCCATTAATTGTTTAAAATCTGTATTAATTACTTTATTGAATTCTCTTATATTGTCAAAAAATTTGACCAGTTTGTAACTGTATCAGATTTATATAAGTTGCAGTAAAAATAATGAATTTCTTCATCAATTTAGGTTTCATCTTCAGAAAGAATTCCATTTGTATTCAATTTAACAATCTTCTTTTTTAACTGCCTATGTTTTTCAAGATTAAAAAAATAAGAAGTATTTATCTCTCCTTCCTCAATCCAACGCGCTCGGGAACATATAAAAGCCCCCTTTTGCTTTTTCTGTATAAAAGTTATCTAGTTCGCTCTGTAGTTTATTTAATTCAATTAGTTCCTCTGGTAACAAGGCAGTTTTTCTACAGAGATTATTAATTTTCGTGATTAATTCAAGTTGTTTTTGTTTTTTAAGTTTAGATTTTTTTACTTGTCTGAATTGTCAATTCTCTTATTTTAAATTTAAGCCATTCCCATTCACTTACAGGTGACATTTCCAAGGCATCAATCCCAACTATCAGTTGTCTGACATCTGCACAGAAACCAGAATTTCCCAGAAGCGTGTTATTGAATTTCCAAATACGAATATGAGCAGGATCTGACCTTGAAAACAAAAGAGATATAAAAATAACACAATTATCGGTTAAAGATGAAGCCGAAATATCACATTTAGCAACAAAACTTACCAAGGAAGTAGAAATAAGCCAGTAATCTATTCTAGAGCTAAGACCATTCCCAGAAGCATTAAACCAGGAAAATTGTGAGGTCCCAGGATGTTTAACCCTCGAATAATCAATTAGATTAATGTCATTCATCAGTTGAGCAATTAAGTCATCATATTTATGACACTGGACTCTAGGTGGATATCTATCAAGCCAAAGATCAGGCACCACATTAAAATCTCCCCCTACAATAACTTTGTCAGTTGAATTGGAAAGCATATAATCTTGAATACTTATTGATAAGTCAGAAAAAAAGTTCTGTTTTTGGCCCTTTCATTGTAACCATACACACACACAAAAATAAAGTTTAACTAATTAATTTCTGTTATTATGATCAACCAGTGCCCATTATTATCACTAGTGTGGCTTAAAACTCTACCTGGAAATCTATTAAAAAGAACCAAAACCCCAGCTGAGTGAGACGTCCCATGACTTGCAAAAAATAAATCACCCCACTGTAACTTCCAAAATTTTACATCATCTTCAACAGAATGAGTTTCTTGTAAAAATACATAATTAGCTTTTTGCTCCTTACAAAAAAGAAAGGCAGCTTTTCGTTTCACATTGTTTTTAAGCCCCCTAACATTTAAAGAAAGAAAAGATAATATACTTGAAAAGGCTTAAGTAGAACACTAAAACATAAGATGCACAGGAATGAGAACTCTTATCCTTACAACAGTCAAATAAGGTGCATTTACCTTTAAAGTTGCTCATTTAAACCTAAACCACAAACTTTCAAATGAAGTACTCTGTCCAGTTTCAATGAAGGGTCGACTCTTCAGTTGTTGATCAGTGAATATCCCTCCTTCAGGAAAGCTCTCTGCCCTCTCTGTCTGGCATCCCGTACCAGCGGCCACAACTTCTTTCYAGCTTCTCTGTCCTCTTTGGAGAAATCTTCCTTAAACTGGATATGCACCTCCTTGCAGACCCTGGCGTTCCTGGATCTCTTCCAAACGTCGTCTCGAATGGTCCTAATCACAAATTGAATTATTATTGACCGTGGACCATTGTTTGAAGTGGCTGGATCATTTTTCTTTCCCAGATGATGCACGGTGTCGACTGATCCACGAAGCTGCTCCACCGAAATTGGCACCACTCGTCACGATGCCAATAACCACCTCTCTGGTGTCCTCTCCATCTTTTTCAGTCAAGCGGTTCAACCTTAAATTCTACCTCCTTTTGTAACGAGCTTGTTCTGCCACCAGTTCCTTCAGCCATTTGTTTTCTTCTTGAAGCTCACTGACTTTCTTCTGAAGCCGCTCAATACTGCCCTTGTTTATGATAATAGCAGCAGTATTTTCCTCTATTCTTTTCTCAAACTTTAGCAGGAGTTCAGTCTGTGTATCCATCTTTATCGTCAGTGAATTTACTGCCATTAGGACTGTGTCACCAATGCACTCACCATGAGGGTTTTTGTTGCCTTTCTTTTGCGTTTTAGAACGAGGGGCTTTCATAGGAGTGTGTTCAAGGTTGAGCTTTTTGGCTTTAGACATTTGGTCTTCACAATCAATGTCTGCAATCTCACTTTCTCCATCTTCGCTAGGTCCAACAGGAGTAGCGTAGTCATGTCCATCCATTCGGTCTATTGTAGCTAGCACTTCCACGTGTTTGAAAAAGTTGGCTAAAAAACTTAGACAAAACACTTGTGGAGTTGGTTTTAAGTCTCTAAATACACAGACTTTGCAAAGCGTTTGTTTTTTGTGGGTAAAATGCACACCAAATCTCAGTCAAGGATTGAAATAAAAACTATTTACACAGGAGCCTGCAAAATGCAACCGCTCACTCCGCCATCTTGGATCCCTTCCATTATCGGACGCAAACGTGTCCAGCGTGAGATAATCCTCAGACAGTGGCGGCTGGTCAATAGGGGGCACTAGAG
>NW_013954424.1:18368-27299 GCF_001266775.1 Austrofundulus limnaeus | reverse complement strand
AACTTTCAAATGAAGAACTCTGTCCAGTTTCTATGAAGGGTTGACTCTTCAGTTGTTGATCAGTGCATATCCCTCCTTCAGGAAAGCTCTCTGCCCTCTCTGGCATCCCGTACCAGCGGCCACAACTTCTTTCGAGCTTCTCTGTCCTCTTTGGAGAAATCTTCCTTAAACTGGATATGCACCTCCTGGCAGACCCGGCGTTCCTGGATCTCTTCCAAACGTCTCGAATGGTCCTCATCACAAACTGAATTATTATTGACCGTGGACCATTGTTTGAAGTGGCTGGATCATTTTTCTTTCCCAGATGATGCACGGTGTCGACTGATCCACGAAGCTGCTCCACCGAAATTGGCACCACTCGTCACGATGCCAATAACCACCTCTCTGGTGTCCTCTCCATCTTTTTCAGCCAAGCTGTTCAACCTTAAATTCCACCTCCTTTGTAACGAGCTTGTTCTTCCACCGACTCCTTCAGCCGTTTGTTTTCTTCTTGAAGCTCGCTGACTTTCTTCTGAAGCCCCTCAATACTGCCCTTGTTGGAGGATAATTCTCCGGAGTCAGCGTTCTGGATCGTTCACCACAGAGGGGAATCACAAAAACAATTTATTTAGTTTGCCACTTCATCTTTTACACAGTCTTGTGTGACTTCAATTGCACAACAGGAAGTGCGTATCCTTTCAAAATAAAATATATTGACAAATGACAGCATATATCACTCAACACTTCCACTTGCGCTCATTTTGTCTAATTTAAATACAGTCAATAATATCAAACAAAAACATTATTTACACTCCCAAAATATACTTTTCAAATTTCAATAACTTTGATTTTGTTGCTGGTTTTGTAAAAACATCTGCCACCATTAAATCTGTTGGYCAATWTTCCAAAATCAGTTTTCCTGCATTGACATTTGATCTCACAAAATAATACTGTCAATGTGTTTGCATCTGTTCCTGTTTACAGGATTCTTTGTTAAAGCAATAGTTCCTTGATTATSTTCAAAAAATTTCGGTGGTCTTATTTGATGTTCGTACATGCTCTGCAACAGTTGTGTTAAATACAGACATTCTTGTGTTGTTGCTGACAAAGCTGTATATTCTGCTTCACAGGTTGATAATGCAACAGTTTGTTGTTGTTTTTTGTTTTCCGTGATATTAAAAGTACCTTTTTCATTTAAACTAGTGCATTAACCTGTAATACTTCTTCTGTCAGCTGTGTCTGCAGCCCAATCTGAATCACTATGAGCGGTCACATTMAAATCCTTTTCACATTTTTGTTAATACAATGGGCCTCATGCAAGAACCATTCAAATGCACAGATTTGTTCTTAAATTGTGCGTACGAGTGATTTAGGAGAATTTGTGGCATTCACCAATGTTTTCGTATTCTAAGATTTTTTTCAGAAAAGAACAAACTTCACGTGTGGTCTAGACCTGTCGTATATTTTACGAGCAGTCAGTCTGCTGTTATCCAGACGGGTTTTCCTCCATAATAACTTTATATTTCATTAGTTTGAAGATATATATTTTGAGTAGAAAATGAGTCACACTCCATAATTATATTGACAAGAGGCTATTCTGCTTGAATTAGAGTTATAATTTTAAATGTAATAATTTAGACTAACAATATAAATTGTCCTTCCGGCCGGCTTATCCGCTATCGGGTGCGGGGGCAGCAGCAGAGAGACCCCGCTCTCCCCAGCGACACTTTCCAGCTCGTCCTGGGGGACTCCGAGACGTTCCCAGGCCAGAGGGGARACATAATCCCTCCAGCAAGTCCTGGGTTTTCTCCAAAGTGCCAGACTTATTTTGAAAAAATTTTAAAAWGCTTATTTCAAACCCGCATCTGAGACCACCTGCGACCACGCGGCGTGCGGGGGGAGGGGGGGTACAGTGCGCAACGGTGTGGCTTCTGAATAAATTTAAATGATTTAACACAGTTATTTATACGTTTAGCAGCTCATTTTATTCCACAGCTGACCTGCTAAAAATTACAGATTTTCTTTTCTGGATCTCTGAGAGCAGGACTTCAATCTCTGAACTCGTAAATTTCTTCATTTAGTTTTTGCTGTCATTTTTATGAATGGACACTTCCTTGTATCTGAAGCAGTAAACATTGCCTTATATTGTGTTTTTGGGGTGGTAATTATGCTAATCTCTCGCGTGCACGAGCAGCTGGATATGAACAGGTGGAAGTTAAGCAGCTCATTCACACACTTTTCCTGAAGATAGAAGTGTTTGTTGAATCTGACGTGACATGTTCGAACGAACCTTTCGTATGAATGAAAGTAAGAGAAATTTAGGATAAGAATACGAACATGTTCTTGCATGAGGCCCAATGCCTTGTCCTTTGTTTGTTTCATATAGTTTCTTAGAAGATGTTTTACCATAACCCCTGTTCTATAGTTGGTTCTTTAAGATGTCGTGACAATTTGCTTAATACAAAACTTAAATCTGGTTGAGTACATGAAGTTTAAAAGGCTACCAACTGCCTCTCTGTACTCTTTTACAGTCTCCATTTTTTCAGCATCTTCACAGTTAAGTTTTTGTTCACAAGGGGTACGGTAGATCTTGGTTTGCAGTCTTGCATTTGAAATCTTTCAAGTATTTTCTCTACATATTTCTCCTTTGACATTTTGACATAATTTTCTGTGTTCAAAATTAACGCCAAGAAAATGTTTGAGTTTGCCCATATCTTTCATTTTGAATCCCGCTGTTAGGAACTTTCACAGTTTTCAAAATATTTTCATCAATGGCTGCAATAATAATATCATCGACCGAGTCGAGTTATTATTATTACTTTGTCCTTTTCTGTTTTGCTCATATAAACACAATGGGCCTCATGCAAGAACCGTTCGTTCGCAGATATTTGTTCTTAAGTTGTGCGTACGAGTCTTTTTGGAGAATTTGTGGCATTCACCAATGTTTTCGTATTCTAAGATTTTTTTTCAGATACGAACAAAATTCACGTGTGGTCCAGACCTGTCGTATATTTTACGAGCAGTCAGTCTGCTGTTATCCAGATGAATTTTCCTCCCTAATAACTTTATATTTTGTTAGTTTGATGATATTTTGAGTTAAAAACAAATCACACTCCATAATTATGTTGACAATAGGCTATTTTGCTTGAATTAGAGTTATAATTTTAAATTTAATAATTTAGCCTAACAATATAAATTGTCCGTTCGTCCGTTTTCTGCCGCTTATCCGGGATCGGCAAAAGCCAGAAGCAGCTTCCAAGCCGGAGACCCCCTCTTGCCAGCCTCCCATTGCAGACCAGAATGGAGGAAGGAGGGGGGGTCATTCAACCTCTCCGTCATTTGACTCGTAATAGCTCGTTCATTCCACGTCGACTCAGCCTTGGAGTTTTGATTTTTAAAGGAGTCAAATAAGCTAATGTAATTCATCCGTCGTTTTAGTCCATTTTTCCTACAAAGTTGAGATCAGATTGAGGGTCTTGAAACCTCCTGTGAAGGACCAGACTCCGAGTCACCAGAGAGAGGACCCTTTCTGACTGAAGGACCAGCAGATGAACAGACACCCTGAGTGTCTGAACGGCCACTACACTGAAGCAGTTCTCTGGGAAACATCACCTGAGATCCTTTGGTCAGGCACTCTCCTCCTGGTACCGCCATCAGCAGAATACAAGGGTAAAGGTGAGCACTTGTCTTGGTGAAACACATGGTGCTCAGACCTAGATTTGATTTTTATCTTTATGGGAGAGTTGGTAAACTAAACGTTTTTTTCTACCTTAATTTAGCTAGGAATCCCTAGTTAAAACAACCACTACTAAACAGCTCATCCAACCTCACCTCCCTCAAAGCCTCAAAACCACTTCTCAGTGTTTATTTTTGTTTACACGTTTGTTTGTTTTGTTTGTCTGTTTGTCCGTTCATTTGTGATAACAAACTGTCTCAGTTTACCTGGTTCAAATATGTCATTACTCATTCATTGCTTGTCATAGGTGTAAATACATTTACTCTGTAGATAAATGGCCAGTGGAGAGAGAGTGCCAACGTGAGCTAATCTCAAGTTTTTTTGTGTCTTGATGAGATATTCTGGTTTTGATAAGACAAGAACTCAGATCAATGTGGGTAAATTTATTCTGAGACTGATTACAATAAAGTACAGTTTTTCATTTCTTTCCTGGGTCAGTATCTGATCGAATTAAGAAGTGTGGTGCTCCGAGGAACAATATATTTAAATACAATATATTTAAATATATTCACAGATTATCTATTTCAAAATACTAACGTTTAAATTACCCCTACATCATTTACACCCTTTTCTTGAAGATAGAAGTTTTTTGAATCTGACGTGGCATGTTCGTACGAACAAAAGTAAGAGAAATTTAGGATAAGAATACGAACATGTTCTTGCATGAGGCCCAATGACCTGAAGGGCTCCGCATTAAACTGTTTTCAGTTAAGTAGTCATGTAATGTTGAAATCCATTGTGGCTCCTCCCCCAGTTTACCSACTAGGACACTGATGGGTCTTGGAGAGGAGACGATGTCTCCCTTTCGGTTTGTGGAGGAGATGGGCTGGACTTACAGCCACCTGGGGTGACCGGTGTGGCTGAGTCTGACGTGTCTCCTCCGGAAGTCATCAGGCGGGAGCCTTGAGCTCAGTCTCCAGCTGCCCTCCTTCCAGTAGTCGCTTCCTTCGTGAACCCCGGCCTCTGGGACAGCGTAGTAGCTCAGGATGCCTCCATCTGCCAGTCACTACTGTTTCTCTGGCAGCCACTCCCTTCGTCGGATGTGCACTTCTTATTGTGACCGAGATGAAAATTTAGTGACCTGTACAATAGGTCTCAAGGGAACTGTTAAAGGGGAGTTATCCTATCTCCCCAGGTTAATAACGATTAAAAATGAACTTATTAGTGATCTATGACCTCATTTTATTACCTCTTGGCTTCAAAGTAACCATACTATTTAATATGTTATTACCTTGTTGCTTTACAGTAACAAGACTCTCATGTAATCAGAGAAAAACCTAAAAGGACAACTTTAAAAAATCAATGTCCAGTCATGAATTTGTCTTTATGATGCTGTAAGCAGTTTAATAGGAATTTGCAAGAAATGCCACATTTGGTTATACAGATTAAGAATATTGATCAATAATTGATGGTGATAAAAATAAAATGCTACAATGTGCTGACCTATCTTTCTAACTAGGTGATGTGGCATTTTCTGTTAATTTGGAGATGGCAGGACAGGTTAGAGCAGTCGGCTTTACCCCATGAGGTGCATCAGATTGTTGCCTGAAAAGAACTTCTCAGAGTTGGGCTGGGTCCAATTTTGTCTTTGGTCCTTAGACTCGCCGGAGAGGAATCTGTCAGCTTGCCCCAGATGAGATGATCTTCGGATCTGCTTGCTCCTCTGCTCTCAATGTCCTGCTTCTTGCTGCTTCTTTTCCAGTCGATGGCCACGAAGACCAAGACTGCTGGACTGCTTCGCCTTTTATACTCTCTTCTGGGCTTGTTTGCCCCCTCTTTCCCCTCTGTGGAAAGGTGGGGACTTCCCACTATGTGTTTTTCTGTACTTTCCAGAATGAGGTAATTCTGCTGACTTACTGCTAGGGACTGCTAGGGACTTTTTCTGTGGTGAGTTAAAGCCCACACATCTGTTTTCCATTATCCCAGGAATGTGCCCTGTACTTCACCGTCCCAAAAACAGCACACACTCAACCTTCCTTCATCTCAAGACACACTTTGATTCTTTCTATCCTATATCACCATTTTACATTTGAAAACACAATAATCATCATCGTACATTAGTTAATCACTCACATTGCAATTAAGCATAATCATTACTCAAGTTACATATGTATTCTTTGCCATCATTGAAATTGATTAACTTCAATAATTATTCTTGCTCCCGATGCCGCTTCATTTTCTTCTCTTCTCGGCCTTCACCTCTATTCTTCCTGTGGCCTCTTTTCCTGTCACACTCCCTCCTCTGCTGGTGGTCGAGCGGGGGGCCTGCTGGTCTGATTCCAATTCTAGTGACGCCTGGAACAGTCGGGTCTCTTGACACCCTCTCCTTGGAATCAGGCCTGGGAGCCCGAGAAAGAAGACCAGGGGGGATCAATGGTTGGATCTTGGCAGGTACGTACGGTGGGTAATGGGGACGAGGTGCTGGGGGTCCTGACCGAGTGAAGGAGGTTTGGGCCTTGGGGGGCCCCATCTTATTTGGTTGGTATCTTTTATCATACCCTTCTGCCTTTGGCTGATGTTTTCACGGCCTTATCCACCGCGGCTCCATATGAGGTTCAGCCAGTACTGGATTCTTCTTTCTGGTGAGAGGTGCTTGGGCCCAGTGGAGAGCGTTTCCCTTTGCTCTCTTCTGCCACTGGTGGGCCCAACCGTGCCTTAACAGGGGTAGAGGGGCGACTTTCTTCCACATGTCGAGGATGAGGGGTGTCTGTAGCTACAGACAACGGGGGGCGTGGAGCCGCCAGCTCGAGATCAAAGTCAGAAGGACCATGGGAGAAGGTCAGTATGTCACCATGGACCTGGTGGGAGGGGAGAGCTGCATTGTCTGCAGCATGGGTATCTGTTACTACCGGTGATCGTGTGGGGGTGGGATCTGGCATGGATGGGCTGTACCTTGGAGAGGGTGGATCCAAATCAATGGTCTCCAGTGCTGGTACAGGGCCATGAGGCAGCACATCCTTAGAATTATCATTCAGCCAAGCAATAAGGTCAGGGTCATGGAGGGCATCTTGCAGTGATGACATGTCCTGAGGAGCAGGATCAGTCATAGAATCTGGAGATGGCCCCGGCATGAGGTGTTGGCGCGGCAGGTTGGCCACCACCTGTTGCACGGTACTCATGCCTTCAACAGGTTGGCTGATGTACAGATCCACCAAAGCATATTTAGGGCTATGAAGGCTGATATACTTGCGGTTAGTGGAGAGGGATTTCCAGATCTTCTGGATGAGGGGGATGGTACAGGTCTGGTGAATATTGACAGGTACCTGGGGTTCAGGAAGGTTCAGGTTCTGTAGGTTACCGTGGACCATCTGTCCATCCTTATGCAGCATGAGGCTTTGGGAGAAATCAGCTCGGGGGCAGCTTTGGATCCCATCTCTCAGTATGATGGCCATAGCCACCGGGATTCCAAAGTAGGTTGCGTAGCATGGAGTGCACCACAAAGCCCCGAGGTATTCCCAAAGGTATGGGAACTCCTTCAAGCCTTTCCCGCAGTGTGCACAATGTTGTACCTGTCAGAACACAGGGGTTAAGGAGGTTAGGAGTGGTCATAAAACATTTTACATCTTAAAGCGCCAGACGCAACAACAAGTTGTAACAAAACACAAAATCAAAAATCAAAAATGTAATTTAAAATTATTAAAATCATAAAACTGTGGCTTTAAAGCAGCAAAAATGAAAAATTTTAATCATCTTGAGGATGGGGGCAGTTAACGTAGAGAGAGGCATCGAAGGGTGGCAAAATAGGAGGATTAATCCAGCGATGGAGTGGCCGTGTTCTCCTAGGCGGGGTGTTGATTGGCATGTTTCTTGGAGGAAGAGGGGGTAGTTCGAGTGAGGCTTGTTCAGCTGAGACAGCTACGGGGAGGAGGGCAGCGTAGGTCATGAACCAGGCCAGAATTGACAACTCGCTGATCAGGCCCATCCAATATAAAGCAGAATAAACTCCCCAGGCTATGCCCTACAGAACTGGGCGGAGGAACCGAAGGAACTAGGCTACCTTTCCACATGTTATGCGGCAGGTTTCACGATCGATGATAAAGATGATGCTCATGGCCAGCATACCTTCCCAGACATGCAAGATGATATATTCAGGGGCAAAGCGAAAGAATGGGGCTCGTCTGACCCATTCAATGCCTATTACAATGAACTCAATAAGCAACCGTAAGAGAAGTAAAACAGCCGCCCAGGTTTGCAGTGGCTTCGCTCTCCCCAGGATGTAAGAGACGAACAGGGAGAGTGCGACTTCTTGTCGGCCTAAAAGGCGGCCAACTGCAACCTGACCCATTGACATGGCCAGGATAAGAATTTTCAAAGGTTGCTTAAGGATCCATTTTCCTGTCATGCAGTAGCAGAACCATGCGAACATTATCGCATATTATTCAACCGGAGATACAGCCAAGGGAGGATCCCTGGGTCTCGGTGAGTAGGTATGCTGTATGGATGAGTTAAAAGTTGGACTTACATCGGGTGTGGTAGGTAGCTGGGTAGAGGCCATGGTGCTGTAGTTGGTCCGCTTCTTGTGTCTTCGTCCAAGTCCAGTGGGGTTGTTCCTCTTTTGTCTCAGCGCAGCCTGTTTTATAGGGAACCAGCACCCTACTCAGGGACGGAGTCTATGTTCTCTCCTCCTCTTTTGATCCAGCCTGTTAGTTCTGGGGAGGTCTCCTCAGGCTAGGCTAGGGCGGAAATGGGGGTTAGATTGTTGGCCGGCCCAAATCAGTATCCACTGTGCTGTCGCATCCAAAAGTTCCTCATGAGTTATCATTTCCATATCACAACGGAACGAGCCCCGTTCACCCCGTTGTCCGTGGATGACTTTTCTGGGTGGCTCTACAGTTAAGATATGCCTGTTCCGAGATGGGTCCACCTCCACAAATATTTTAAAGTTTCTGATCCTGTAGTTTGGGTCAGGGTGGAAGTGACTCTGTTGAATCGTGATGTGCATCTTCTCCTGTTGCTGGATGAGTTCAAATGTGATACTGGCTTCTGAGCTTCTTGCTTTATGTGGTGCCTTTGCTCCTCCTCTGGGAGGGGAGGGGTTCGTGACTCCTCCTTCTTTGGCCTCACCGTCGGTTTTGAAAAATGCCTCTTATTTCATAGTGAAATAATTCTTGATTGGCGGTGATTATTAGGGGTCCAAGCCCGAGGGAGCAGGGTAACGCAGCTGCAAAGCAGCAGCGTTTCCATGTCTCCAGCGGAGCATGGAACCCTATTGTATC
>NW_013954424.1:16019-17439 GCF_001266775.1 Austrofundulus limnaeus | reverse complement strand
GGCCTAAAAGGCGGCCAACTGCAACCTGACCCATTGACATGGCCAGGATAAGAATTCTCAAAGGTTGCTTAATGGTCCATTTTCCTGTCATGCAGTAGCAGAACCATGCGAACATTATCGCATAGTATTCAACCRGAGATACAGCCAAGGGAGGGTCCCTGGGTCTCAGTGAGGAGGTACGCTGCATGRATGAGTTAAAAGTTGGACTTACGTCGGGTGTAGTAGGTAGCTGGGTAGAGGCCATGGTGCTGTAGTTGGTCCGCTTCTTGTGTCTTCGTCCAAGTCCAGTGGGGTTGTTCCTGTTTTGTCTCAGCTCAGCCTGTTTTATTGGGAACCAGCGCCCTCCTTAGGGGCGGAGCTTGWATTCTCCTCCCCTTTGGGCGGGTCGGGTGGTCTTGAACCCGGTTTCCCTGCCTGGAAAGGGGGATTAGAATGTGGTCCGGTCATCAGCAGTATCCATTGCATTGTCATTTGCATACGTTCATCACGGTCCTCCGCAACAAAATTAAAATAGAACGTCTCCCATTGACGCCATGAACGTGCTGTGAGGAACCTCTTAGGAGGCTCCACAACCAAGACATTTGTCTTCCAAATCGGTTCCACCGTCAAAAATATTTTAAAGTCCCTGATCCTGTAGTTTGGGTCAGGGTGATAATGGCTCTGTTGAATCTTAATGAGCATCTTCTCCTGTTGTTGTACGAGTTCAAATGTGATACTGGCTTCTGAGTTCTTGCTTTATGTGGTGCTGTTGCTCCTCCTCTTTTGATCCGCCCACTAGTTCGGGGGAGGTTCCTTTGGGATAATGTAGAACGTGGGGATAGCTTGTGGTCCGGCCCATTGCAGCRTTTGTTTTAATGCTGCGTCGGTGACCTTTTCATGAGTGAAAAATTCTTGATCACCGCAGTACAAGTCTAGTGCCTCCCTTGGGGCTGCTCCAAGGATCTTCCTAGGCTGATCCACAGTCAGGATGTGTCTCTCCCGAGATGGGCTCACCTCCAGAAATATTCTGAAGTTTCTGATCCTATAATTTGGGTCGGGGTGGAAGTGACTCTGTTGAATCGTGATGTGCATCTTCTCCTGTTGCTGGATGGGTTCAAGTGTTGTTCTTTCCCATTTTGTGTCATRATCTACCCCCAATACGCCGTTTCATCTGGGCCTTTCCGTGATCYATCCGTGAAGAGTACCCACTCGTAAGTTTTACTTTTAGGCTGGGTGGTAGTAGTTTTCTTTTGCTCCACTTGTGCCGGGCCTATTTCTAGGTCYGGGTCTAGCAAAATGTCTTCCCATCGGCCCCATCTGGTGTTAGTCRCTCTTATGCTCTCGATAGTGCCTTTTCTCAGGTATTTGTGTACCTGACTTTGTGTTGTGACTTTGATGGGTTGACCTTGGGCCAGATCTTTTAGTGGCCCCCAATATTTTG
>NW_013954424.1:13490-15019 GCF_001266775.1 Austrofundulus limnaeus | reverse complement strand
CATATGGCATTTCCTCTATTGCTCCATTAGCCACTCGAACATATAGGTACCCTTCAGTCTCTAGGTCTCTCCGGGTCATGGATACCTCTGCCCCTGTATCCACCTCGAAGAGGGTTCCATCTACTTTGGTGTAGATGTGATCATCTACTTTGGTGTAGATGTGATCCCCAATCCAGAAGGTGTTTTCTAGGGTGACCTGGGGTCCATCATTTGGGCGGCCCTCCGGCCACCTGTTCCCTGGCCTGACGGAGGGCATCTTTTTGTTCAGGGGTCCATTTGTTGTATTCTTCTGGGGCAAGTAAGGGGCTCTTCTGGGGCCTTGGGCAGGCTGAGCTGCCAGACTTCCTCTTTCTGCTCCTTGCTGTCGTTGCGGCGAGGGCCTATACTGCTGTCTCWGGTTGCTTGGCTGGTATTTCTGTCTGGGGCCTTTGTCCCTCTGCTGAGGGGTGGGTTGATGAAATTTACCTTGGGGATAGACCGGCTCCTTCAGGGCCGCTTTGGTAGGGACTTTTGGTGGCTTCGGGGTTGATTCCTTCTTTCTTCTTTCATCCCAGTAAAGCAGTTCCAGGTCGTACTTCCTCACTTTTGCATCCATTTGTGCCACTGTGGTAGTTGGGATGGGCATGGTGGCAAAAGTTATGTCACCCCTTCGCCCCCTTGTCACCATCCTTAGGGCCTTTACATACCTGGTGGGGGCAATGTTTTGTTTCAGTTGATGCCAGATGGGGGTTAATTTTTGTCCTTGTTCCAGCCTGARCCGAGCTATATCAATGTGGGCGTCTTCATCATTTTCATCTTCAGGCACTAATTTTTCATAATAGTCCTGGGCCGAATCTTTCTTGTCGATGGGATGGCCTATACTGTGACTAAGCCACAGGCGTTTTGCGGCCTCACAGTCAGTGAAGTTCACCACAAGGGGCCAAACGTCTTTTAGATAGCTTTCTTTTCCCTCGCCTGTATCTGGTTCTCTCACCAGAGTTTTTATCTTCTTATACTCACGGAACTCATCTGTGTTGGTGCTCACTTCTTTAATTGATTTCCACTCCTGCCCTCCTGCTGAGTCCCTTTCACCTGGGGCCGTTACTGGCGGTGCTGGTTCGTCCGAGAGCATCCCATCCTCTTCATACACCATGTCTCTCACGAACTTGTTTGCCGTTCTTTTAATCTTTTTCAGCATCACATTGTGGGCAATAGCCACATATGCTTGCCTGAAGTTAGCTGTCAATCTTTTGTGTGCAGCCAAAGTGGGGTAAGATGGCATCATTATTATGTTGGCCCATTTCCCCACTTTGGCTCTTACCTTTATTTCCAGCTGTTCTTCCGTCTTTTCAGCCCATGCCGGGGGTATTGGGAAATCTCTTTGATCTGCTTCAGGCACATAGGTCCTTCTTCCATCACTGGTCTGGATTGGTCCCCACCGGGGTTCTCGTGCCATTCTCTCTGACACCCGGAGGACATCCACCAGTTCCACTTGCTTCTTTTCTCCTTTTCTTTGTCCGACCCTTAGTTGTTTAGGGGTACCTTGACCT
>NW_013954424.1:11046-12490 GCF_001266775.1 Austrofundulus limnaeus | reverse complement strand
CATCATCAGTCTCCAGGCCTGATTATTCGTGGTTAGTGTTGGTTTCGGGATCTCCGATCACACTGGTCTCGTCTTCATGCTCATTTTTGATCTTAAACTTCAACATGTTTTTCCATAACCTGAGTTCATACAGTGGCTGTTCCAGACACTTGTATTTCTTCTCAGGTTTGGATGTTGGATCGGCCCCCGCGCAGCTTATGAACTGTTCCCTGGCGACCAATCTCACCAGGGGGTCATACTCTGCTGACCGGCTTACCAGCCTCACCATGTCGGTTTTCCATTCCCTTACTGGTGTCAGCCACCRTTTGACCCATTCTTCCTTCTGAACCTTCTTTTTGGTTTCTAGGGGATGCTGCAGTACGGCTAGCRCTTCCCCATCCACCAAGGTGGGTCCAAAGAAGAACGTTTTTTTGGTCATGTGGTCTTCCAGTTCAGCTAGGGCTTGTGCTGGGTCTGTCTTTGTGGAATGTGACATAAAGAGCGCCTTAGCGGTGGGGTGCCACTCTCTGGTCCCCCTGCCATAGAGCATAATTATGTATGGCGGGAGTGGTCTGGGATCTGGGTTGGGGGCTGTTTCTTGTGACGTCCCCGCTTTCTCTTCTTTCACTGGTATGGCCTCAGCCATTGTGCTTCTTTGTCTTGATTGGAGTTGTTGATCCTCAAAGCCTCCTGCACGCGTTACAGGACAGGGATGGGTTCTCGACGATTGTAGCTACTTACCCTGAGCTTGCTGTGTTCATTTCAGCAGCTCCTGCTGCAGGGTCCTCTCCTTCCTCCACTCCTCAAGTGGTGTTGTGAAGGATGTGYGCTGCTGGCTCTCTTTTAGCACACTGAGCAGCCAATTCTCATTTTCTGCTCTTGTAAGCAAGCTGGGCCACTCCTGTGGTCCAACCCTTCTCTSAGGGGGCGGGCCTAGTTTAGGCCACGCCCCACATTGGGCGCCATGAAATCCATTGTGGCTCCTCCCCTAGTTTACCCACTAGGACACTGATGGGTCTTGGAGAGGAGACGATGTCTCCCTCTTGGTTTGGAGGTGACGGGCCGGACCTAAAGCCACCTGGGGGTGACCGGTGCGGCTGAGTCTGACGTGTCTCCTCCGGGAGTCATCAGGCGGGAGCCTTGAGCTCGGCCTCCAGCTACCCTCCTTCCAGTAGTCGCTCCCTTCGTGAACCCCAGCCTCTGGGTCATCGTAGTAGCTCAGGACACCTCCATCTGCCGGTCACTACTGTTTCTCTGGTAGCCGCTCCCTCGTAGGATGTGCACTTCTTATTGTGGCCGAGATGACATTTGGTGACCTGGACAGTAGGTCTCAAGGGAGCTGTTAAAGGGGAGTTATCCTATCTCCCCTGGTTAATAACCATTTAAAAATGAACTTATTAGTGATCTATGACCTCATTTTATTACCTCTTGGCTTCAAAGTAACCATACTCTTTAATATGTTATT
>NW_013954424.1:2375-10011 GCF_001266775.1 Austrofundulus limnaeus | reverse complement strand
CTCCTCTGCTGGGGGTCAAGCTGAGGCTCGGCGGGTCTGATTCCAATTCTAGTGACGACTGGAGCGGTCGGGTCTTTTGACAATCTGGACAGACCCCCTTTGAAACTCTTGTACATAGAACAAAAAGAGGAATATTGTCCGTGAGAATAATGTCTAAMATTAAATCAAGGTATGACGTGGGACATAAAGATAGAAGGTTCATTACAACCTGACAATCATAATGGATCGATGCKGTCAACGCCGGTCGTCGTTGTCCGTCGCCGAGATGATCCTCTTTTTAACGTCGTCCATTGCTTTATTGGCATCCAGGAACTCCTTGCTTTCCTCCCTATGATAGATGCGGAGCCGTGCAGGAAAAAGCAGACCATAGCGAACATCACGTCGGTTACGAAGAAGCCTCCTCACCTCCGTAAACGCCGCTCGAGCCCTGGCCACAGCTGCCGTGTAGTCAGATGTGATGATAATCGGTGAATCTTTAAAACTAAGAGGACCACGAATCTGAGCTCGACACAGTATTTCTACACATTCTTGATAATAGTGAAGCTTAGCGACAATAACCCGTGGCTTACTGCCTGACCTGTTTCCACCTGGAGAGCAATGGGCTCGGACCACCAGTGGCTCTTTATCCATCTGTAGAACCTCTGCTAGCAGTTTAGCCACTGCTGAAGTGGARCTGGATTCTGGCGTTTCAGGAACTCCAATAATCCGCACATTGCACCTTCTCATGCKCCTTTCCATATCGTCACACTTCTTTTTGAGCCCGACGACTTCTTCGTTCAGTTCTAACACGGTGGTGCGCAAAGCAACAACCTTGTCGGACCAGGTTGATAGGCCGCCCTCCACCTCCTTAACGCTCTGTTTCACATGGTCCAGATCTGCGCACAGTAGCATCGTTCCGTTTGCCACTTTAGCTCTCACCGCTTGCAGCTCCCCTTTTATAAGAGTAAACTCTTCAGCCAAAGCCGCTTTTATTTCGGATTTGATCACAGTTGAGAGGTCGGTTTTTATAGCGGCAAGAATGTCAGACTTCAAGGAGAGTGTGTCCGTCTCACTGCGGGAGGGAGAGGAGGGCGCCGAAGCTCTGGTCCTAGCTGCAGTCTGCTCCAAAGCACCGTCAGGCCTAGTAGCCRTCGAGCTAAAATGTTTGGCTTTCCTCGASTTTGTCGCCATTTTTCTACTCTTCCAGGMAAGAAWCACTCAGGGGTCGAGTTCGTGTGGACCAAATTTTCAAAATAGCAAGGACATTTGGTATAGAACCACAAACAGAACAAGTCGTAGCGGGAGCCACGCGATACGTCTCACTCCTCCGCCATCTTGCCCCGCCCTCCAGATAATATTGATTAATAACAGAAGTATTACTGATATTTATTAAAAGGTTGTGCATATTTTTTTTAAATAACACATAAAAGTCTACAATTTCATCATTAGTTGAATCTTATTATCTTATATTATTTCACTTAAATATCTAATATGTCTAGTTTTATCCTCCTGAGACCCAGAAGAACCAATTTCAGAGACTTGGAATGNTACACACGGATTACTAATCTGTGTGCTCATTTAGTAATCCATGCACACGGATTACTGGCGGCCATTTTTCTTTTTTCACCACTGACCCCCGGCGGGCTCCGAAGTTTTTGGATTGTGTGGAGTCTAAAAATGTGTTTGTACACCTGTGACAAGGCCTGAAACTTCTGTGCATATGTCAGCTGAAATAGATCAGCATCATCTTCAATACCTTACAAGGAAAAGGCCTAATTTTAAGCATTCTCGGCCATCCCAAAATACATGTATGGAATGTCTGAATCAAGCAGTGACTTGCCTTTTAAAAAGAGTGCAGACCCCATGAGTAGGGAGTTTCTCATCCTTTGGGCCAGAGGACTCAAAATTTGATGCAGTCTGATTTTGAAATAAAGATTTCACTGTTTTACTAACTTCAAGCATGTCAGTCATTTTTCCTGAACATCACAACAGCGACCAAAGACCCCAGTAAAGAACACATTTTTCACTACAATTGCATAAAAAAAAAAGTGAGAAAAAAAAGTAGTAGATTTTTTTAACAAACTTTATTCGGACTGAAATCCTTTGTGGCTCCTCTCCCAGTTTACCCACACGGACACTGGTGGGTCTTGGAGAGGAGACGATGTCTCCCTCTTGGGCTGGAGACGATGGACCAAACTTACAGCCAACTGGGGGTGACCTGTGTGGCTGAGTCTGGCGTGTCTCCTCCGGGAGGCATCAGACGGGAGCCTTGAGCTCGGCGTCCAGCTACCCTCCTTCCGGTAGTCGCTCCCTTCGTGAACCCCGGCCTCTGGGTCGGCGTAGTAGCTCAGGAAGCCTCCCTTTGCCGATCATTACCGTTTCTCTGGCAGCCGCTCCCTCGTAGGATGTGCACTTCTTGATGTGGCTGAGATGAGATTTAGTGACCTGTACAATAGGTCTCAAGGGAACTGTCGAAGGGGAGTTATCCTATCTCCCCAGGTTAATAACCATTAAAAATGAACCTATTACTGATCTATGACCTCATATTGTTACCTTTTGGCTTCAAAGCAACCATACCTTTTTAATATGCTATTACCTTGTTGCTTAAAAGCAACACAACTCTCAAGTAATCAGAGAAAAAACTTTAATGGACAACTTTAAGAATCAACGTCCAGTTATGAATTTGTCTTTATGATGCTGTAAGCAGTTTAAAAGGAATTTGCAAGAAAAGCCACAGTCGGTTATACAGATTAAGAATATTGATTAATAATTGATGGTGATAAAAATAAAATGCTCTAATGTGCTGACCTATCTTCCTAATTAGGTGGTGTGGCATTTTCTGTTAATTTTGAGACGGCAGGACAGGTTGGAACAGTCTGATTTACCCCATGAGGTGCATCAGATTGTTGCCTGAAGAGAGCTTCTCAGAGTTGGGCTGGATTCAATCTGGTCTTCGGTCCTTAGACTCGACGGAGGGGAATCTGTCAGCTTGCCCCAGCTGAGATGATCTTCGGATCTGCTTGCTCCTCTGCTCTCGATGTCCTGCTGCTTGCTGCTCCTTCTCCGGTCGATGGCGACGAAGACGCTTCACTGCTGGACTGCTTCGTCTTTCATACCCTTTCTGGGCCTGCTCGCCCCCCTCCTTCCTTTCTGTGGAAAGGTGGGGACGCTTTGTGTTTTTCTGTACTTTCCAGAATGAGGTAATTCTGCTGATTTTCTGCTAGGGACTGCTAGGGACTTTTTCTGTGGTGAGTTAAAGCCCACACATCTGTTTCCCATCAGCCCAGGAATGTGCCCTGTACTTCACCGTCCAAAATATAACAGCACACACTCAACCTTCCTTCATCTTAAAACACACTGTGATTCTTTCTTCCCTACATCACCATTTTACATTTGAAAACACAATAATCATCATAGTACATTAGTTAATCACTTACATTGCAATTAAGCATAGTCATTACTCAGGTTACATATGTATTACTTTGCCAGCATTAAAATTGATTAACTTCAAATCATTTCATTTCCTCCTTGTCGCCTCATTTTCTTTTCTTCTCAGTCTTCACCTCGATTCCTCTTGTGGCTTCTTTTCATGTCACGCTCCCTCCTCTGCTGGGGGTCAAGCGTAGGCTCTGCAGGTCTGATTCCAATCCTAGTGATGACTGGAGCAGTCGGGTCTCTTGACAGGACCAATTGGAACAACAAAGATATTGTCTTGTTTGCCTTCAATAACTTAAGGTACAACTTAAACTACCAAACAATTGCTAATTCGTTCTACTAATGTTCAAGCACATAAATATTAGAGTAAGTATGAAATAAACATTTGAAACTAATAAATGTTCAAAACATTTGTCTTAACAGATCTAACACTGGAAACGTTAGACAAACCCAAACTGTGTTTTGAGTTATTTGTTGTAAAACCAGAGCTTACATTGTTGGAAAAGGAAAAGAAAAGAGCTGGTACTAAGTGAGCTCTGGCTCCAGTTTAGCTCTGAAACCTGTTTGGTTAAAACAAACCACCATTGTGACCTGAGCAGTCCAACAAGAGAYGTATGTGTAAATATAAAGCTACAGTTCTCCTTTACTGTCCTGTTCATGTGTTTCAGTGGTTCCTGAAGGGGGTCAGGTGCTGATTAAAGAAGATCCTGAAGAACACAAGCATGATGAGGACCAGCAGGACCAAGAACACCACCACATAAAAGAGGAAGAGGAGGAACTGTGGAGCGGTCTGGGAGCAGAGCAGCTCAATGTGAAGCAGGAGACTGATTCTACCAACTTTACGTTCACTACAGTTCCTTTGAAGCACGAGGATGATGAAGATAAACCTCTATTCTTACAGCTTCATCAACACCAAGTTGAAGTCAGAGATCTTCCAACCAGCAGCTCAGCTCAGGATTCTGACTCTTCAGAAACTGAAGTCAGTGAGGATTATGAAGAGGATAATGATGTGAACAATCCTGACTCTCASCTGAAACATTTTGTAGACTCCGGGTCAAAACCTGATAAAGACTGTGAGTCTTCTCCCAGCAGGGTTCCTGAATCAGGTGTTAAAAACAACAGCAATGAACAGAAGTTGTTGTGTTGTAAGCTGTGTGGGCGAAGGTTTACCACAAAGAGCAATTTAAACAAACACATGAGAATCCACACAGGACAGGAACCATTTAGTTGTGAGCTGTGTGATMGAAGGTTTACTGAAAAGGGCAATTTAGACACACACATGAGAATCCACACTGGACAGAAACCATTTAGTTGTGAGCTGTGTGATCAAAGGTTTACCCAGAAGGGCAATTTAAACTCTCACATGAGAATCCACACAGGAAAGAAACCATTTAGTTGTGAATTGTGTGATCGAAGGTTTACTGAAAAGGGCAGTTTAAACAAACACATGAGAATCCACACAGGACAGAGGCCATTTAGTTGTGAACTGTGTGATCGAAGTTTTACCACAAAGAGCCATTTAAACTCACACATGAGATTCCACACAGGACAGAAGCCATTTAGTTGTGAGCTGTGTGATCGAAGGTTTACCACAAAGAGTGTTTTAAACAGACACATGAGAATCCACACAGGACAGAAGCCATTTTGTTGTGAGCTGTGTGATCGAAGGTTTACCACAAAATGTGGTTTAAACAAACACATGAGAATCCACACAGGACAGAAGCCATTTTGTTGTGAGATGTGTGATCGAATGTTTACCACAAAGAGCAATTTAAACACGCACATGAGAATCCACACAGGACAGAAACCTTTTTGTTGTGAGCTGTGTGACCGAAGGTTTACTGAAAAGGGCAGTTTAAACACACACATGAGAATCCACACAGGACAGAAGCCATTTTGTTGTGAACTGTGTGATCTAAAGTTTACCCAAAAGTGCAATTTAAACAAACACATGAGAATCCACACTAAAAACAAAGCACTCATATGACTACTAGGTTGAAACCACACAAGAGGAAATAGATTGTCTTTACACACACTTCAAATAAACGAAGACTTTGTTGCTTTTTGACAAGTTTGGAAAGTCCAGATGATGATGATGATGATGCAATGGATCTAGAAACTTTAATATGTTTGTTGACAGCACTGGAGTGATTACAGACACACCTGTGGACTCATGGCCAACTCTAAATATTGTTTATTTGTGTGACACCCCAGGAACAATCAAAAMAAATCAGTCCCGATGTCAGAAAGAAAACTGTTTATCTGCACAACTCTGGTTCATTCATGAGGTGTGTATGAACGCCAAAGTTAATGGACTGAACTTAAAAGAGCAACCTACAAACCTGAGTCACTTCCACCAGTTTTGTCAGGGAGAATGAGACAAAATTCCAGCAAACTACTGACAGAAACTTGTGGAAGGATACCCAAAACTTAAACTCAAATCATTCATTCTAAAGGCAATGATACCAAATACTAAGAACATTTATGTAAACTTTTGACTGTATTAGTTGCTCTGTTAGGTTGCTGTTATTTTGTCCTCGTCACCAGAGGGCGCTACCGTTACAGGATAGAGCAGAAGAGACTGAGTTAGGATGGACAGTAGAAACTGAAAGAGATGTTTAATAAAATGAAGTTTTATTGCTGGAATCAAATGTTTAGTTTAAATCATCTTGTTAACTGTGTTTTCAATAATTTTCTTGATACAAGACTGCAGTCAGGTAATAGTAAATATTTGGGTATTGACATTTCTCCTAAACTGGAAGACTTAATAAAATTAAATCACATCCCACTTTTAAAGAAAATTGAAGAAGATCTTATTAGATGGAAATCTTTACCCATATCACTTATGGGAAGAGTTGCCTCGATTAAAATGATGGTGCTACTGAGAATATTTATTCTCAGTGATACCAAATAAACCTTCTCCTGACTGGTTTAAGTCCTTGGACTCCTTTATCTCTAAATTCATTTGGAAAGATAAAACCCCACACATTAGCCTAAAATCATTACAGAAAACTAAAGATACAGGAGGGCTAGAGCTTCCAAATTTTTATTACTACTTCTTAGCTAATAGGCTTCAATACATTTCCAAATGGTTATATCCTACCCCACTAGATGTAACTTGGTTAGATACAGAACAAACATTATGCCATAACATTAATATTTCAAACCTTCCATTTATTAGCACAAATATAAAGCGACATGTTTGCTTTAAAAGCATCAATATCAGACTCCAAGGCATATAAGACTCTTACGACCTGAACCAGGACTTATAATCTTTGGATGCCCTCGGGTGCTGGGGACTATACCTGCTGTAATGCAGCAGCCACTAGAACTGGGACTGATTGTTGCAAAAGAGACTAATCCTAAGAAACTGGAGGTCCTCTGTTCCTCCTTCCTTCCACCTGTGGGTGACGGACATGATGTCCATGATACAGATGGAGAGACTTCGGAAAGGCTCTAAAAACACTTTCTCATGTTACTGGACTCCCTTCTTGGAACACTTTTCGAAGACCAGACTAAGCTGATCAAACCCATCTATGGTCACTCCCCTCTGTCGCCCTCCTGTGTATGTGTACCCTTGTATGTGACTATGTATACTGTTTGTACTGTGTGGGTACATATGTCAACTGCAATGTTTTATGCTTTGACCTGTGCATCTGGGCTTTGTTTTGTCCATTTAATTGTATGTTCTAAACTTTGAAAACTTAAAATAAAATTTACAAAAAAAGCATCAATATCAGCTCATCGCTGACAGCTTGGTGGGAGTTTCTGAAAATGACAAAATCTTCACTAATCCCATGTAGACAAACACCTATCTGGAACAATCCTGGCATTCTGCAACAAAATAATATGTTAAACTTGCCAGATTGGAGAGGTAAAGGAATTGAATACCTGGAAGACCTACTGTATATGAAGGTGTAAGACATTATTCCATTCAATAAATTAATAATACAATATGGTATTGATAAGAAACATTTCTTAGAATATCAACAAATTAAGTCTATAATAAAAAACAAATTTAAGCTTAATAAAATATTGTTAGAAAAACCAGCAAGTGTATTAGAGTTCCTCTCTCTCTTAAATCTCCCAAATTACTATCTAAAACTTAAATGAAACTCTCTAGAATAGACTCAATATCACTTCCTGTTATGAAATGGCAGACAGACTTATTAACTTTGACCAGAACACCTGGTCACAAATATGCTTAAAAACATTTAAAATG
>NW_013954424.1:0-1729 GCF_001266775.1 Austrofundulus limnaeus | reverse complement strand
GCATCGGGGGGGCCCTCGGGTGTTGGGCCGCTGGGGGGTCCTGGGCGAAGGGAGGCGCGGCTCTCCCTGGGGAGGGCCTTGGGGGTCCCGGGGATTGTCCTCTCGTGGTTGCATGCGGGGCCTCGGGTGGTCTGTGGCGGTGGTTGCGGGCTGCTGTCATGTGGCTTGACTGTGCTGGGGGTGGCGCAGGAGGCCTGGGGCTCTGGGGTTTTGCCCCCCTGGGCCGGGGACCAGTAGGAGCGGGGGGGTGGGCCCCGGCGGGCTGCTACGGCGCCAGGGGCTGCTGCCGAGCCTGGGCCAGTGTGCGCCCGGGAGCATCCGGTGCGTTGGTGGGCTGTGGGTCTTACTGGCTGGGGGCGGGTGTGGTTGGTGGGGGTGCGGTTGGATCGTGGGGGTGGGACCTAGTCTGGGTGCCTAGTGTGTTATATGTTTTGAAAGGTATCTGAATGTTGGGGCGGGTGTAGAATTTCTTCTGGGGTGGGAATTGGGTGGATGCCTGTTGGTGCCGGCCAGGGGCTGTGCTGGGCCGGTTGGCTGGCCCTTCTGCTGCAGTGGGGCTTGTATGGGTGCCTCCTTGCACTGTCGACGGTTGGGTGGGTGCCTCGGCCATATCGCCTGTTGGGGTTCGGTGGCCTCTTTGGGTGGCAGGCTGGCTGTGGGGCTGGGGGTCGGTCCCGGGGGGTCTGGGCAGCTCTGGGGTGGGTGGACTGTGGGTTCAGGCCTGACGGTGTGTCTGGATGAACAGCCGCGTGGGCCTCAGTCCCTGGATGGATCTCGGTGAGCGGGGGGCCCTACTGGAGTTAGTGGGGGAGCTGGCTCCCTGTGAAGCATTTTTGCTCCCCCAATTGTTTTTCTCCCCGTCTCTCACCACATACCCCCACCCTCTTCAATTACAACTTCATTCATRCAGGGTTCTCGGGAACAGGCTAGCTGCCWAGACCCCAATTTTATTACACACTCTAGACACTCACTATAACATCTTCATGACGTTCACATATAGGAACTGTGGGTTGGGCGGGGGGCACTCTGTGACCACTGGTATCTGTGCCCTCCCCCAATAGCTGCACGTAGACACTTAGGGGTTGGGGTGGGGGGAAAACTGGCATCCCGCCAGCCTCTGCCCCTTCTTCCTCTCCTTTTAAGTACACTATAGAACAACATGCATCAACAGCACATTTGAGGGTAGGGGTGTGTGTGTCAGGGTGTCCTGATGCATCTCAGTAATCCAGGTAAAAAAKAAAAAAGAAAAAAAATTGTATAGGTTGTCCAGAAGACCTACACAATTTTTATCTTTTTGTGTGTCAGGGTCTTTTATTTATTTATTTCTCACTCCCCCGTTTCCCGACTGACGTCTGGGGGTGGGGCCCTGGTGGGGGCATGCCGCCGGGTGGGGGCCTGGACTGATGGTGGACTGGGAGCTTGGGTGGGTGCCGGGGGTTGGGCTTGCACTCTGACTTCCCTGGAGCTGATTGGACTCCCGAGATGTGGATCCTGGTTGGTGTGGTCGGCCCGCTGGCTGGGGTGGTCGCTGGGCTCCGGCGGGTGTCGGCTGGGGGTGTACCCCTGGCCGTTGGTGGTAGTTGGGGTATAGTCAGGGCGTGGCCTTGCTGGGGCTGTGGTGGCCGGTCGGGTCGGTGCTGTCCAGGTCGAGACTTGGCCGTCTGCTCCTCTCCACCCCAGAACAAATGGGTTTACCTCCTGGGTTCAGGTGTGGGCCGCCCTCTGCGGG
>NW_013954423.1:21289-28490 GCF_001266775.1 Austrofundulus limnaeus | reverse complement strand
CAAAAAAAGTTATCGTGCGATTAATTGATTTATTGACTATCGCGACAGGCCTGGTCTTGAGAGAGCTCTTTGTTTTTACCCATCATCAGATGTTTCTTGTGTGATACCTGGCCATCATTTGGGTCTGAACCAGCTGATATTAACTTGCACTGACAAGGGGCAGGCTTGCTTTCTAATTACTGAGAGAGTTCAGCTGGTGTCTTGCCTTTCCATGCCTTTTTACACCTCCCTTTCTTCATGTGTTCAATACTTTTCCCCTGTGCCATTCCACATTATTACAAATAACTTCATTTCTGGAATTTATGGTTTGATTTCTTTGTATGTATGGATCATTTGAGTTGTTACCGAGATCTGGTGAAAATTTCATGTCATTGGCACCTCTAGTAATATATTTACTGAGAAAAAATGTTGACGTGTTCAATACTTATTTTACCCGCTGTATATAGACCCCAATTAAATGATTTAAATGTGAATAAGAAAGATTTAAAGGCACGATACGTCTCCTTTAAAGAGCTATATGCAAAAGATTAAACTACGTAACCTTTCCACATAACCTCTTTCCAGAAGATTTGAACTACCTCTTTGATAATAACAAAATTAGTCTAACATCTACAGCTCCTTTGTGATATTTTGAATAATATTCTAGGACTTTAAATGATGCCTTTCAAAACACATTCTGCAAAATTAATCTTTCATCAAATTTGTCCTCCTTTTGTTTTGTGTTTAACATGTTTGTTCAACAGACTCACATTTAGTTTTATAAAATAAATGTTTCACAGGAAGAGAATTAAGGTTTATTTGTTGGAGACCAAAAGCGTTTAGGCAGCAGTACCTAATCAGGAGAGACACATTGCGAAGTGCAGCAAAGATAAAGTGGGAGCAGGGTGGGAAAAGCTAAATATGCTGACAGAATCAATTTTTGGTTTGAATGAATTGAAAGAAAAGTCTTTCCACATGAAATAAATTCAGGAAAGAAAAAAAAAGAAACACACGTGGCAATGTTAGACATAAGAAGATATAGATTTTAATATCTTTATAAACAATATTGTGCTGTTGTTTTTGATGATAACTTACTGAACAGTTAAATTATGAGAAAGAAACAGACAAATAGGCATAACAAGAACATGGTGGGGTGAGGAACTGTGCGGTAACAAACAGAGGGTTCTAAAAATATAACATGGACAATAAAAAAAATCATAAACAGAAATACTCCTCTTCACAAAAGGAGCAGAAAACCCTGTTATCATCATTGATGTCACTGATATTGTTTTGTCATATTAATACAGTAAATGTTTAATACCAGCACTGCAGGATGTCCCCTTGTCTCCATTGTTACATTGATACAAACACCGTTGACTCAGAACGTACTTTGAGGGAGGCACGAAAGCTCCAGAAGAACAGCAAGACGTGTTGTAATTTCCTACAAGTCCGCATTTTCCTCCGTTCTGAAGCGATTGTCTTCTTCTTGGATCCTCACATCCACAGACAATTGCGCCATTTAAAGAAGAGGCAGAATTCTCCACGATCCCAGGTGGACTTGCTCCATTCAAAGTGTTCTTTGATCGATTATTGATCAAGTTTTTTTTGTTTATGCAAGCACACTTTTTTAATAGTCTTGTATGCCTTTGAAATTAAGTATATATATATGTAAAAAAGATGTTTCTCCTATTCTCAGTGAGGATGAGATGTCCTCGCTGAGGAGGAAGCAGTTCGGCACAGCCTCACCGTGATGCTGAGAAATCCCCATATGACCTTTAAAGCTCCCGTCGGCCCTGAAGCAGGGATATTTCTCTAGGTCCATTATGTGTCTCAGGAAAAAAAAACCCTCAAATGAACAACACCTGACACAAGATAAAGACAGACTCCTCGTTATTCACAGCTTGACTCCCCAAAGACTCAAAGCAGATGAAAATAGCAAATGGCAATTGTCGTCGTCTCGAAACAATTAGCAGCTTAATCTTCAGATGCAAAGAGGAGAATTTATGCAAATGAAGACGTAAGAGGAAAATTAATATGTTGGCAGAAAGAGAAAAAAAGATACAGGATCACATACTGTGAGGTTTAATGGACATTCTATTTATGGCCATAAAACATAGTGGCAACAGATTTTTCCTCTGAAAATGATTTTTTTTTTGTTTCATATCACCTGACAATTTGCTGGCATACTTACTTTTCACATATTTGTTCTTAACAAAAGTCAGAACACAAAAGGCATTTGGAAGAAAGCATGAAAGTTGCACTGGAGGCTTCACAGGTTCATCAACTTTCCATTATTACCGTTACGCGTACGTTTACACACTTCAAACTCAAGAATCACTTCAATACTTTTATAAACAAATAAGTGAGGTTGACTTTCCTTCTTTTGTCATTTCTTACATTTCCCCAATCTTTTCTTTAAATTTTGGTTTTCCGAGCTCCAGCTGCGTTAACAAAAAGTTATCAAAAATAAAGGACACCAAAATGTATGGTGATGAAATCCTACAGGCGTTGGCAGTGCAAGCTGAGTTTGCGTTCATCTTCTTTCCTATTCAGTCTCTCTGATTTTTTGCTCTGAATCGTCCTCCTGTAGATGACTGATGCTTTGATATTTGCTTCAGCTTAAACAATAAAGCCCCCCAACAAGAACATTTACACGTATAATCACACTCACACACATACATAAAAGACACAGGCCTTGCAGTGCAGGAGCGAGAGAAGGTCTGAGGGCTGATGTGCTTTTTTTCTCTCTGATTAGCATTTGTTAAACCCTCTGAAGGTCAGCGGAGAATGTAGTCAATACTTGTCAATATCAAGGCCACAAAGAGGGCTTGCACTTGTAGTAAAGACTTAGATAAGGGCGCCTTATTGTTGGCTTGCTGGACCCCACTAGGGGGACGAACAGTGGTCCGAGGAGAGCACTTGTGCTTTCTCTGTGTGACTGTGCCGTATGGGGACGTGTGGTCATGTTTACCTCCCTCTGAGAAGTCTGGGGAGGAGTCTTCCTTGTCTGTCATGACCTCCTTTGAATGGTGAACCTCGTTGTCACCCTTCTTCTTGCCCACTCTATTACGAGGCTTGGTGCAGTTTTTAGGAGGCCCAGGTCTTGAGGGGTGCACGATGTGGGTCCCTCCAGAACCTATCGCCACGCCTCGATTCATAGATGGATTCACTGTACCTGATAAGTTATTAGTCTGAGCTCTGGACTCAGAAATGATCGGTGAACAGCCCGAGAAGTCCTCCTTGCGCAGCTCTTTAAGGTCTTTACCGATCATATTAATTGGGGCCTGGCAATCCACCGACGATGTTGAACCCCGGAAACGTTTCAACCATTCCCACAGAGACAAGGCCTTGCAGTCACATGACCAGGGGTTGTCGTTCAGGCGTAGGTATTCCAAAGAAGGCAGCGTGTCCAAACACTGTCCAGACAGCTCTGTGAGGGTGTTGTTGAACAAGAAGAGGGTAGTGAGACGTTTCAGGTCGTGGAAGGCTAGACGATCAACCCATTCGATCTGGTTCTTGTGTAAAAGCAAGCGATCGAGGGCTCGAAGGCCTCTGAAGGTGTTCTGGTTGAGGCTCCACAGACGGTTTCCATGCAGGAACAGGTGGCTCAGGTTGTGGAGATCCATAAACGTGTCATTCTGCAGATACCTTAGATGGTTATCCTGAGGAGAGAGAGACATACAACGTGAATTCTTCAAAGTTTTCTGGGATTAATGCACTTAATAATTTTTTTCTTCTTTTTGGAAACATGCCAAAAATACATTTTTAGGAATCAGCAGCACATGGTGTGTTAGGCTTCAGCTACCGTTAGAATAATTGTTTTGTTCAAACTTTTTAAAGCACCTTTTGCTCTTTGTTATACTTTTTAAAAATGTTTTAAAGTGGTCTTTATCAGTAATCTAGGCTTTCAAATGATCTTTTTATGTTTGCACTTTACTTACAATTTCACATTTTCTGCTCAGTTCTTGCATCTGACCATGGAAGCGTAGTGTGCAGGTAGAAAGGCAGAAAACAAAACAAAAACCGAAAGGCCTGAAAACACGATTCTACAGCTGAAACTATCTGAAAGTAAGATCTTTAGCAAATAAGGAATTGGTCATGAAATGTTCGTCATCATTTACTAAATCATCTGTTTGACAAGTTCACAGCTAATTGCTCTTTGGGAATCACCTTCTTGGTGCTAAAAAATATTTTGCCTTTTAAACTGTCTTATCTTTGGTGTTTTTCATAGAACTGAAGCTAAAGAAATGAGAACAAACTGTCTTTGTAACAAGCTGCAATGAACAAGAAAGACCCTATTTATAATTGGTTCTTTGGGTCTGTATTATTTGTAGATGCAAAACTGGTTCACGCCTTGAGGTTTAGGAACATTTTTTAGTCCTGACTTAATAATAGCTCAGAGTTAAGTGGCGTGTTAAATTAAAAACTGCCAAAGTCTAAAGAAAATCTTTGAAAAATGCATCCAATCCTTGTCCTCGAGGACCACTATCCTGCTATGTCTGGCTTTTTAGAAACAAACTAACCAAAGAGAGGTGACTCAAGACATTTTACTGTACTGCAGACATGGCAGAAAAAAAAACTTTGCATAAACTCAAGACATCTTCATGGCGTATGATGTAAGAATTGTTTTCCTTTTTGTGTCTTCGAGGGGTGTTTTTTTCAGAACTCCTTACAAACACAAATCTATACAGAAAGATTTCATGGCTAAATGGGACAAACTGAATATAATTGCAAGTTAAACCATAAATATTGAATGTAAACCATTAAATAAAGAATTACAAAATAAACTTTAACTTTTGCAAATGTGAAAAAATCAGGACTATGTTGCTTGATTTTGAGTAAATACTGCAAAAAAAAAAAATGCTATAAGCATCGCCTGCCTCTGTTGGTGAATTAGAGTACAGATGCCAAAGGACACCTTGAACCACTTCTCCAAAATCTGCCATGATTTGATGAAGCAGTCATTTGGCATACTGGGACCATTAATGAAACGGATGGTTAAGTTCTCCTAGCCATCATTTAATCTTACCAAAAACACGTTTTTGAAGAATTTTTTAAATTTTTTATTTAAACAGAAAACAGTCTGAGACTTCCCTCACCAGCACCAAAGCAACCACAGTGTCAGTGATTAATCATTTGTAAAATATTTAAGAGGAATGCTGCACCCTACTATGTGCGGTGGGTTACAGCCACATGATTTATTAATGCCACGTTGGCAACAGAAGCCAAGCTGCTTCACCTACTTTTAAAATTTCCTGAAAACACAACAACAAACATAAAGGTCTGAGTCAGAGTTTATGAACAGAGGCTCATCCAGGGCAGGCGCACAAACCAGGGAACAAAATGGCCTAAACATTTATTTTGAGGTCACATTCAAACTTCAAGAGCTGTTGTCATTTCTTGTGCTTAAGTTTGAGATACTTACATAATATTTTGTTATATAATATTAGTTCTTATTTTTATAACAAAAGCCTGTCAGTTATATTTTGGGTTTGTGCTAGAGATGTAGTAGTACCACTATAGGGTATTGATATTGTGTGCATGAACTAGTGAACTCATACTAATGCACATAAAAGTATTCCATTACCACAGTACCAATACTTGAGGAAAAGCAATGTCAGCTGTATAAAATATTGCAAAAAGGTCATTTTAAGTTGGCTGCCCTCAATAATTTGTTTGCAAAAGGCCAATAAACATCCCCAGAAGAAAAAAGATTTGGAGGTATTTTAAGGTATAGTGGTAAAAGTAAAGCGATACGCAAATTATGCTCAGGAAAGTTGTCAACCTTCAACACGAGCGCTTTGAAAATACCCCCCATCTAAACAAACATGATTGAGTTAAAAGCGTTGATAACTAATAGCAGTCAGGAACAGCAACAGTCTTTCACTTAGCGGAAGGCCCTGGGAATTTAAGGATCTGAGCATGAGCTTCCTGATAGTCACACCACATACAGATGGTCTTTTTAGAAACAACTATTGCTGCTTGTCTTTATATACACCAGAGGTATATAAAGTTCTTGAAAGGAATAAACAAGTAAAAGAATAAATAACTTAACATAAATTGGTAAAACTGGATTTCACTGATAATAAAAATACTTCAGTAAAAGTCATAAAAAGTATGAATTATGGCCTAAAGGGCCTCTTATACGTATAAAACTGCTCCCAATAATCGGAAGAGTAAAAGTAAATTAACGCTAAGAAACAAAGTGTTGAATTTACTTAACCAAACTGGTTCTACTAAACCAAATCAAGTAAATTGCTGAATTGTTTAATGTCACTAGGTCTTAAATTTTAAGGTTAAAAAGTTAAAATATCATTTTCACGTTTTGAATGTAACAAAAAAAATTAATACTTGGTAAAATTACAAATTCTTAGAAAAATTACTTAAGTACTGTAACAAAGTAAATGTACTTAGTTACTATACACCTCTGATATTCACACAATTACAATTAAAAATAATTAAAATAACTTCAATGGCACTAGTACTCGTATCATTCTTGTACTTGTATTTCTACATTTAAAAAATGTATAGTGTTAGCGCATCCCTAGTTGTACAAATTATATTGTGTTTGTATTTTTGACCAAAATATTACAACCTAAGAGGGACATTTACCTGTAAGTATAGGTACTGTAGGTTTCTGAGGCCTTGAAAGATGTTGTTTGGGAGTGACGTGAGACCACAATGGTACAGGTGCAGAGCGTTGAGGCGGCTCAGACCATGAAAGGTGTCCTCAGCCAGCGAGCGCAGGTGGCGGTTGTCTCCCAGGTCCAGCTCCTCCAGTAATGAGAAGCCGTGGAAGGTTGATGGCTCTATGTAGGTGATGTTGTTGGAGTAGATCCAGAGGATGACAGTGTTGGGACTGAAGTGGCCCCTTAGTAAGCGATGGATCTTGTTGTTCTGTAAGAAGATGCGCTCGCTGTCGGGAGGTATGCCGTCTGGGATCGACAGGAAGTTGTGGGCTTGGCAGGAGACGGTGCTCGGCGCCGAGTAGCAGATGCAGTGACGAGGGCAGGACCAGGAGAACTTGAGCCCACAGAGAACCAGCAGGAACTCCAGCCCAGAGCCTGCAGAGATTTTACACACAAAAAAACACCAAGGTTGAGAGGCTGACACAGAAAGAAAAAAAATATTTAGAAAACTTCTTGTGTTAATGTTAGAATATTTGTACACATCTTATAATATTATCTCCTCTTATTAACTGTGTTTCTGAGTGCTCATAATG
>NW_013954423.1:17608-20289 GCF_001266775.1 Austrofundulus limnaeus | reverse complement strand
CGTGTAACAGTTCTGCTAAAAGACCAGAGTTTGTGCTGGCCCTTTTGAGCAGCTGTCAGGATGCAGTTTTACAGATTAAACCTCCCCTCTGAGGTGCTATATTGCTTTAAGCAGTCATGGTGTGCTTTATCTCAACTGTTAGAACGGCAATAATCAATCCGATGGCAGCGATAGAAAACATGCTTTTCCCCGAGTCCCTGAAGGCAAAAAAACAAAAACAAACACTCTGAACATGTGATTTGTCCTCAACCTACAACACAGAATAAATAAAAACAAACACAAGTTGCCAGTGCTTTATGATAACCTCCATTGTAGATAAATCCCTGTGTGCATATGGCTTTGTGAAGGTTTTACTACACCGTTTGCAGCTATTATCCAATATAGATAGCATAAAATAACTAAAGAGCAGGTTGGTTCTGTGTCATGCCATTGATGAGCACATAAAACCAAGCATGGCTGCTGGAAGTGGAAGCTGGTGTGTGTGTGTGTGTGTGTGGGTGGGGGGGGGGGGGTGTCTCCATATCCCTGAGGGGTATCAAGGAGACACAGTAAAATGAGAAACAGTTTAATTTCACTTTTATTTCAATCCCTCAATAATAGCACAGTGGGAATGTGTAGTAGTGTAATTCATTCTCATTAGAGGCTTTACTCTACAGTAGATACAGTTCTGCAGCTCTTATGGCCAATTAAAATTCAGAATGAAAGAAACAGTTCTGGAGACAGAGAGGGAGAAAAAAGTAAGAGTATGGAGAGTACAGATATTAAAAGTTATGGGGGGGGGGGTATTTTTTATAACATGAGCTGTTTATTGGTTTTGTAAGTGAGAAAAGCCTCACGTGCTGCAGTTATCTCCATCATATTGAAATGTGCGGGCAAACACAGCAGGAAAAAAAACGCTCCAGCAGAGATTATGACCTGTGCATAACTCATAAACTGCAGTGCGGCATCAGCTGGATTAATATCACACAGTCGTCCCTATGTTTCCTCACGCGGATGAATATTTAATTCCCAGAGACCTTCCAGAGCCGGTTGTGCAAATGAAAGATGCGCCTGGAATGGCGCATCGTCTGTAATCTAACACATCTGCAGGGCAGGTGCCTGATGAGCGCGTCATGTTTGAGACATCTGCTCAGAACCCGGAGAGGGCTGTGGGTTCATTAGCGACGCGGCATGTCCAAAATCCCGCAGAAACCATGACTGAAACTTGAGACTTACCCCTTTTAAACATTTTGGAGGTCTATGCGCGGCTTGTCCTGTGTCCAGCACGAATCCTCCGTTTTCTTTTTTACATTCCAGCCTTAAAACTTCACTTCTCAAGTTGATCCGGAGCGTTCCTTGTCTGGTCGTGGAGAGAACGATCGGCTTGTCGCTCCTCTGGATCTCGGGGCGCCGCAGACACTCTGTCGAGGCTGTGATGAACACTGACAGACGATAATCTCTGTTCTCACACACGGCTGACAGATCTCAGCAGAACCCTGGAAATTGGGACAAACTGGGCGTGAAACTGGTGTCCTAACGCGATCCCTCCAGTCCAAAACATGAACTCCAGGGAGTGCGTAAAGGCGCGGCAGTCCGACACAGCCCCCAACAGACAACTCCTCTCTTCAAATCAGTTCTGGCGGCAGGTCGACAGTGAACACAAACCGATCTCTCTCAAAAAAATAAAGAATAAAAATCTCAGGTGTTCACATACATGCTTCAGAGGCGTTCTAATCGCATCATGCGCCTGCGAATGTCTAATTCCCACAAGTTATTTGGATTCTCATTTTGCCTGTGATGTCGGGTTTTAAACGCAGGCTCCTCAAATCATCCCCAGACTTTGACGCAGGCGGGCTCTTTGAAATCCCCCCCTTTTTTACAAGTCCCCCCTCAGCTCCACTTCTAATTCTCACATTTCTGAGACCTTGTCAGTGAAAAGCTCTCCTTGCATCCCATCCATGGCCCAGATCGACGTGCGCCAGGAAAGAAAGTGTGATGATCCAGTCTCAACCCCTCCACCGGGCAGCGCGCTTCCCCATCCCCGCCACCGCCTCTGTCCGCGTGCGCAGCTGGAGGCACTGGAGCACTTCATTAGACGGGTTAGAAAAAAAAACCCTCAAGGTTTAGTGTACATTAGATATTTTCAACATTTTAAATTTTATCCGTTTTTCTTCCGAACTACAGCCACATTTAAACCGTTCATTTTAGGTTCTTGCAGCTGACAAGGACACACTTCTTTAAATATAAGAAAAAAAATATTGCCATCAATTTATTGGTTTCCCGCAGTGAAGTTACATGTGAAATGTTATATTATTTGCAAAAGATGGGGAGAGCCGTAGGGATGGACAACTCAAGTAATGGAAGGGGCCACAGTTTTTGACACAGGGGGCCACACAGCACACTTACCATTTTAAAAATAAATGTGTGTGTATATAAAATGTAAACCAACATACAGTGCAGTACTTTTGCATATTTCATGCTCAAATGCATGTAGCTATAACAGCTGAACTCTGTCCACAAAACAAATCAAACAAAAAATGAACACAGAGACCGTTCTGTGGCCCTCATTGGCAGGCCATATCTGGCCCACGGTCCACCAGTTACCCATCCCTGAGATAGATAGATAGATAGATAGATAGATAGATAGATAGATAGATAGATAGATAGATAGATAGATAGATAGATAGATAGATAGATAGATA
>NW_013954423.1:5830-16608 GCF_001266775.1 Austrofundulus limnaeus | reverse complement strand
ATATATATCTGTGTTTTGTTTTCTTGGAAACAGGGCGAGAGCTCTTCAAGTGGTTCCGAACCAGCTCTGTGTCAGACAGCTTCTCCTGCCTCAACCAGGACCAGGACGACTTCGAGGTGGACGAACCGACCTGCAGCGCGATGTCGGCGGACATGGCGCGCTTCTCCATCATGTCCAACGARAGCGGCATCGAAAGGGACCTGCCCTCCAGCTTTGACACATCTCCAACTACCTCTCAGGACAACCCCTGCTTAAGTTCATCYTGGGAAAAAAGGTAAACACGCTTTTATATTAACGAAATTCACCCCAGTAAAAATTCACTTCATTTTAAAAGATTCAGAACCTGCAGAACGACATCTGGTTTCTCRTCCTCCCAGTGAACAAGATCCGGTGAGGCTGTCTCGGCGAAAATGCATTAAACTCAAACTGTCTGCAAAAGATGGCATAGCGCTCATGCAAGATGCCCTGGAGGACCAAGCCAACATCACAGGAGCTAGAGGGAAGGGAGGAAGGGCCACCCTCCAGAGGCAGGCAGGGGCTAGCATGATGCAGAACCACTTCCCAAAGCAGCAGAGACACTTTACTGCCAGGATAGTTGTCCTGGGGGACGACCGGGTGGTGGGCCGCCTAGCTAAGGCCTATTACCATTACAGGTAAAACTCTTCGGATCACAACACATTGAGTTAAAGCTTCTCTGGCTGTTTGTGGACTGCAACAGGTTAGAATGACTGAACACTTGTTGTAAACCTTATTAATGCTTCAAAACATAAAACCTTGTTGCTATTGCTGCCAGCATTGCCAAGTTTTGACAGCTTTCCCAGTTTTGAGCTTCTCATGAAATGATGTTGTGGTCTTTTTTTAGGAAAAGAGAAGCTCGGCGACTTTGTCTCACAATGAAATTCAACCTCCAGTTTTACTACATTCCTGTCCGGGCAGCTTCAGCTCTCACTTCCTCTGCAAAGGTGAGGCAATTTCATCTAAAGGTCAATAATCAGGACAAAGTCACCATTGGAATATAATTTGTTACTTGTCAATCCGGGATTTAAATGAATTTTTAATTCGATTATAAGCAACGAATCTACAAAAAATACTTCAGAATGATGAAGTTAAATGGTGAGGCGGACATTCATCTTTAATCAATGTAAAATTGAAGAAGTTTGCAAATGCTTGGCTCAWTATAGATCAATTCTTTGTCAAACCATCTTTTAAAGCAGTTATCTTTATCAAGCGGCAATTCTCTGCTGGACTGAGGTCAGACCTTTAACTTTGACAATGCTTTCTTCCATTTTTTCTGTAAGGAATTCTAAAAGTTTTTGTTTGTGAAACTTATTTTCTGCCACTTTTTTCATGAAGCAACATCAGCTCTGTGCAGATTTTAGTGGTGCTTTATATAGCTCCTCTGCAGAAAAGTGCTGTTTGACTTCCTTTTTGCTTTTCTGGTTAATGTCCTCTTCACACGATCCATTGGTTTTGGTGGAAAACTGTTTCTTGGTAAGTTTCTGTGGTGGCATCTTTATTTCCATTTCCCACCAACGGATTTCATACAGTCCTGTGAGATGTTCTGGCATGTTGTTTTATAAACCTGTCCTGATCTCTGAGGTGTTTTACTTTTGTTAATTCTAGGAGATGTAAAAACAGGTGTATTTATTCTGAAATCATTTGACACAAGTGGATCTTATTTAACTAATTATATGGCTTCAAAAGGTAATGGTTCACAGCAAAAAAAGGCCAGTATTGATTTAACACACACAGTGGTAAATTCAACACCAACAAAGTGTCTATATGTGTTCACACTTGCTGGTGTTAAAATAACGTTTGTGAACGTGTTRATTTTGTTGTTAATTTAACACTAACCAGTGTGTTAAAATAAAAGTGTTAAAAGTAACACCGGTGTGTTATTGTTAACAAAGGAAATTATGCTGTTATGAAGGTTAACAGACACCACAAGATGTTAATGCACCATAAATTTGAGAGTGTAAATTTAACACTCAAAAGTTAAAATCAAACTCTTTGCAGTGTTGCATTGACACCACTCAGTAGTTAGTAAAGCATAATGGAGTCACCCTTCACACACCAGGAAGTACCTCTCTCTCATGGTGTCGATTTTTGGCCAATAACATAAACTTAAAGTTGAACAACTTGATCAAACTGAACAAGAAAACTAACCAGAACAACTAATTTTTACTCTCATGAATGTCTTTAATAGTCATAAACATGAAAACACATCATTTATACAAGATTACCCAGCATTCCTTGCTTAGAAAATACTGGTCTGTCTGACATGAGGTGGAAGAGGGCGGGGCTTTTCAGGATACTTCTTTCAACACTGCATGGTGTTATATAACAACACTGTTAAGTGTTATATAAAACCTAACAGTGGGTGGGGCTTATTTAACACTGTCAACTTAAATCAACATCCACAAGTTTAACACTGAAATTTTAACACTCCCGTTTTTGCTGGGTTCGAGCTTCAGAGCAAAGAGAGTGAATATATACTGACTGTACTTTTATACTGAATGATTTTGAACAAGTTTATCCTCATTTAACTTAGTTAATCTGGAGTAATATGTGACGATCCATTTCTTATAATTAAATTAAAAATCCAATACAATTCAGGTTGGAAGCCAACAAAACAGAAAGAATACCAAATAGACTAATACTTTAATAGTTTTGAATAGTTTTCTTTTATATTTAACCCTTTGACTTTTGTTTTTATCTGTGACATTTATAATTACTTCCACAGAAAACAAAATATCAACACATTACCTAATTTCTTCCCTACTGTTTCAAAGTAAAAAATATTTTTTGTTCCCTTTCTTGTTCTTTATTCACAGGTAAAACTTCATCAGACCAAGGGGAACCCCTGCACTCTTGGTTCTTACTTGAGCAACGTGGACCCGTGGTACAACTGTAACATCAACAGTTTGGGCAGCACCATTCATAAACTGGCTAAAATGGTATGATTCCTTTCAGAAAAACTGTAAAAATAGGCTGAACATCTTTATATTCTGCAGAGGTAAATGGTTTGTCTTATAGATGAATTTAAAGATGTCACTGCATCTCGGTCTCTTCACTCATTCAACATTGCAGTTGCGTTTTGCATGAGCTTCAATACAGGAAGTTGCCCAAAGTGATTTCTGTCAAGAAAATATATCTCTTGATTTCATCAAAACCACAAGTAAAGTTACGTTAAACTGAAAGTCTTCTTGTATTTTTATAGAGCTGAAGAAAAGAATAAAACACTGAATTTGACCCATGCAAAAGATACATTAGTGTAAAGTAAACTAAATGTAATGTAAGCAGAACTAAATGAAAAATGGAAAAATATAAACTGGTGTTGTCTTGTATGTGCTATTTTAACTTATCTTTATTGATCTAGTTTTACAAAAAAAAAACTCTTGAATTAAAAAATGGTTAAAGCATTAGATCACATATTTTAAAATGAGGTTATGTGGAAAAAGTATCTTACCTGTTGGAGATAGCTCTTTGAACAACCTGAGTTTGGAAAAAGAGTACAATGTTGACCATACTGATGAGCTTACAGCTAGTCCAAATGAAGCCGAGACCAAAGTGGGTGAATCTCCATAAAACATTTGAATTGTTTTAAGACCTGTGTCCACTTTCACCTGGGTCCTGACTGAACTCGCTGTTGAGTAAAACTCTAAAACTTCAAATCGAAAACATTCAAATAGCTTTCTACAACAGGTAACACACTGTATTAACTGTTCCTAACTTTTCGACAAAACAATATTTCATAATATTTGAACTACTCCTTTAAATCCTGTAATTAGGATAAACCAAAGAAGAGCATGCTGTCAGGCCAATACATTTACAGAAATGGTGTTGGAGATGCCTAAGTCTAGAAATTTAAGTCTGGATTTATAAATAAGAATTTTGCTTAATGTCAAACCCCAGAGTTGTGTCGTCACATACTGTGAAACAACAAAATCAGGTTCAAACTGATCTCTGAGGTCAATTAGTTCAAATTTTGTGAAAGATGGGACTTTTGGTAAACTTACGATCTGACTTTAAATGGATTTTTTTTTCAATGTTACTATTTAAATGTGACTTTTGATGCCATTGTGGACTTAAGAAAATAATTATTTTGTATTTTTTTCTTTCTTTAGCATCAGTTGAACCCTGGGATACCAAAAGACCCCTTCATCTCTGACGTCATTTCCTACTACGTCCGCACCGGCCAGCAGCCCGTCTACTTCACCATCTACTTTGTGAAGGTAGGTCAGCGTCACACTGAGTCGGCAGTGCAAAGAGGCACCTGGGTCAATCTGCAGTTTTTAACCTGTTTTTCTTCAGATTACATTTACCAGTGAAACAAAAGAGCCTGTGGAAGATGTCTTCCTTACCCATCTGGAGTTGGACTTCCCAGAATTCAGACAAATCCCAGCTTCAGTTAGAGGTGAAATAATAAAACGATATGACCAATTAGATTTCAAATAAATACAGCAGAATGTGTAACCAGGAGCTAAAGCTACAAAACAGTGGCAAACAAACAAGAATTAAACAGCTCTGCAACCAGATTATTTATCAGTTTTTTTTATGTCCTGACAACATTGTGCTTCATATTCCCAAACAGATAAAAAGAAGAGCTCAGCTGAAGTCTGTGGAGCTGTTYTCTCTATGAATTACAAAAAGGCAAGTTTAAAAAAAATAAAAGTACACTCACTACTTCCTTATAGGGTTCCTGTAATGGGAGGTTTTGGTGTTCCCAAATGCCTTAGATGTAGTGCCAGTAAATGTTCTAAACTGCGAGGCGTGTCCCATTTTCTTTATCTGTCTGTGTCCCCAGGTGACATTAAGTGGCCGAGATGTTGATGTAGGACTTTCAGTTCGAACGTCAGGTGCTGTGATCAGTGCCATTCCCTACAATGAAGCAGAAGGTTCAGTATTATTTTATTTTTTAACACACGTCTCTCTCAGTTTGATATTAAAGTTGACATTAAGACTCTTAATGCCCCGCTTCACATCATCTCTTATTCTTCGTCTACAGATTTGAACTGTTTGACTCTGACGCTGAACGAAGCTCCAACAAAAACAAAAAACCAAAGTGTGGTGAGTCAGAGCAATGCCATGGAATTGTTGAGCTCTGAAAGGGATAMTTTGTCCYTTTTGAAAAGGGGTTCTGTGGAGAGGTTATGAAAACTTATACCTTATTTGTTTGTAATGGTAGCTTTTTGAACTGCATCATTTTGGAGAAGTAATTTATTTCTAACTAGCTTGATGAGCTAAATGCATGATGTTCAAATGCAGCTAAAACCAAACTGGATTGCTTTTATCTGAAAATAATGGCATTTTTTTGCAGCTCTTGCAAAATAAAAAATAAAAATTAAAAAAAAATGTGATGTGGGTAGACTTGAATAAGATTGTAAATTTTCTGATAAGGTTCAGAGAGTTTTTAAACTTTAGACTGCTTTTAGAAAATACATACATACATTTATGTATATACATATATACAGTATACAGAAAATTCACAATTCGGTTTGGTTCGATACTTTAGTCTCACGGTTCGGTATTTTTTCTATACAAAAAATGAATTTTCATGCCCTTTTTAACTTGTAATTTATTTAAATTATTTATGAATATGTGTTTAACTGCAAAAGTAAAGTTTTAAATTAAATGTTGCTGAAACAGCAAGTTTCCCAGTGGATCTGAGCTCAACAAGGCAGCCTAGGTGGAGTAGTTGAACTCAGATCCACTGATCCTTCAACACAGAAGACAAGTTGATAAAATGAATTTTAAAAGTCTGTATTGTTCCAGTAGTGTTTGACTTGTTTCTCCAATTTGAAATTGTAGAGCCATCTACAACAGGTAAGATGTTTCCTGTTCACAATCTTTCCACAGAGCACCACTTTCAAWACCAAGGCACTTCAAATCCCATCAAGTACAACTCAAATATGATGTGATATCTGATAAATCTAGTRTGTACAGCACTTAATCATTTAACTCTTGGCAGAAATCAAAGATTCGGACCAYTAATATTAAAATTCGTACTTTGGAGAAACGATCTTTTACTCTGACTCTGGACAGAGAAAGTCGGAGGGCCTACAGAGATGTCCAGAGGTAAGAAAAAAAAAGCAATATCAAGATTTTATGCACTAATAACATAACGTAATCTGGATACAGACTAACCAAACTCATTTATCTTTTAGCGTCGAGATCTGCCCTTGTCTGGATCCCGGATACCGTGTTCAGAAAACTGTGAGGTCCAGATTCAGCTTGGGAGGAGAGAAGGACGCTGGACTCACTAAGTACATGAGCAAAGCCCTTCCTCTACCAATTAACACATTTGCTGGCATCATCAACTGACGTCCCACCATCCTCGCTGCGCTTCGAGCTGGACCGAGGCTCCTCTGACCAATGGGACACATGAAGGAACAAAAGAAATCCTCTTTGAAACTTAAGCTGCTTCTGGAACCCAAAGACTTCCCACCTGTCTGTCTGTTTCCACTGATTAATTTATGATCAACTTATAACTTATAAGCAACAGACCCAGTAAGATGACTGAACACTGACAGTGGTGACAAATCATGACAGCTGGTTTTACAGAAACTGTTTCACTCCCAGTGCATACTTTAACCATGACGCACAGTCATTAACTGGATCTTTACATATTGGCAAAGAACAATATCTCTTGTGGTAACGGAGCAACCAGCAGAGATGATGAAGCTAATATGCAGCCGCAGTGAAAGCAGACGACCCCGCTGAGCTGCAGGGTCAGCGCTGAGGGGCGGGGTCAGCGCTGAGGGGCGGGGTCAGCATGAATCATATTCTAAACGGTGCTTCAGTTTGCTTGAGATGGAGTCGATGCACTTGTTGCTCGGCTCGCTCCGGAGCAGTGTTATCGACACGTGGTGCCGCTGGGAGAGACACCCACCGCCGTCCAGAAATGTCCAAACAAGGGGTCCCAGTTTGCAAACAAAAATGCAGAGGTCTCTTTTAGGGTGAGTGGGTTAGCACTTCAATTCAGCCAGCAGAAACAGAGCAACTTGCTGCAGTTTTAAGGACTGGAACTCTGCACTTTTTTTTTTGTTTGAAATGAGAAAGCTGAGAAGTAAAACAACTAAAAATAAATAAAAAAAATGTTCAGCCACCTTTTCTGAAAAAGACAGCAAAGAGAGCATGTCCTGTTTTAAACATGGAACAGATAAATGATGCTTATTAATCATGATGTGATCATCTACATCTGTTTCAGATATATCATTTGAAAAGTTGATTTCTTTTAAACACTTGTGAGCAGGCTTTTTAAATGTACACCCCCACAGCCATAATGTCCATCTGTAACGACCTCAGGAACAGGATCTGATGTGTAATTAGTTGGACGATAAATATCTGACATTTTAAGTGTGTGTGTGTGTGTGTGTGTGTGTGTGGATACTTCTTGATGAAGATCTGCTGCTGCTGAAGGAGAAGACTGCCATGAACANGCAGAGTTACACCGTGAGTTTAAAATTCATGAACTATTTTGCACACTATTCTGATTGATGAAGGATATATTTACTGGTGTAATTGTGTAAATAAAGGATTTGATTTTTGTAAAAACAGAGTTGTCCTTTGGTCTTGGGTGGAAAACGAGAGGAAAGCTCTGTGATTTTGTTCAGAGGTCAGCAGATGGTGCTGTTTGTTGGCAGAGCTGCTTGAGAACATCTCTCTCTGTGTGTGTCTGCTGATGACTGCGAGACCCTCCCCTGTAGCTGTCCTCTCCCATCTTCTGCAGAGCAGCGGCGGCACCGATGGAGAAGAAGCAGGGATCTTCTCTTCAGTATGGTTCCCTGGAGCACACGGCATGGAGCAGAGACACCAAGAAACCAGGTTATCTCTCAGCACGCTTCTCGTTTCTCTGATTCAAACTCCACCTGCATGTCAGATACCTCCACAGCTGGCATTTATCCAGCATGTACAGTTGATCTTTACTGTAAAATAGCTGCATCTTTAACATCAGTGTAATTCTGCAATAGATTTCTCACAATGTAACTCATCAAGACAAGCATCAAATGTTTTTTTTTCTTTTTGTTGTCCCTATATGTTTCTTTTAAAAAAAAGCTCTTTGGCACTTTTTTTCTTAACATTTGAGGACTCTTTAAATAATCAGTGGTATAATGAGTTTCTCTTTATTAAAGCTGCAGAGGCTGCAGCTCTGAAAATGTCAGGACTCGGCAGGTGTCTCTGGAGTGTTTGGATCATCTGTTTATGTGTCATTCAGTCAGTAAKTAATGACTCATGCTGGAACTGTAGCCACATGTTGTTACAGTTTTATATGTGATTGTGTCACTTGCTTTTATTGTTTATATACAGGATCCACAGCCACATTATTTTAGTTCAACAAATCAATCAAAATTCAATTCAACAAATATTTTTGTTTTCTTCAAAAAGAGTCACCAGGGCTCTTTTCGAAGCTCATGATGATGATATGAAAGGATTTGTTCAAAGAGCAATTCAAAATGTTATTTTTGATCTGAATACAAATTAGTCTGTGTATAAGTACACATCAGGTTTTTTTTTACAGTCATGTATTTCAATATGTCACATCAATGCAAGTAACATACACACAGTGAGTCAGCTATGAGTCATTCCCTCTTTTTACACTGCTCACGCTTTCCCACATGACTGAAGTTTAAACTTGGCATCTCATTTTAACCTTTTATTTAATACTTAAACAGATTTTATTAGCTTTTTATTCACTCCACCTTTTCTTCACATTTTTCCTCTATCCTCCTCTTTGGTTCCTCCTCATCCTCCCTCAAAGTGTTTGTTGGTTTTGCTGCAGTAGGAATGAAGCTAATGAGTGTCGGAGTTTGATAAGCAGAGTTCAAGCTGTGCTCACAGTGGCCCTGTTTCTAGGGGTATTGGTAAAAGAATGAAAAGAAAGCCAAAAGGCGGGTAAAAAAAGTGGGGGAAATGAGTAACAGAAAGGTGTWGAAATGAGTCATACCTGCTCAGAGTAAACTGTTCTCCTGATCGCTGCAGCAGAACACGCTGTCTTCAACAGATGAGCACCTGAGGCTGTAATGTGAGTAATAACATGTGATGATGCATCAGATGATCCTGTCCTTCAGGTTCTGGACTGCAGGGTCTTCAGTTTCTTTTCTCTCCATTTCTGTTATCTAAATGTGCAGATTTTAGAAAGGATGGTCGCTGGATGGGAAGTGGAATTCCAGATGTTTCTAAGCATTGCCATGCTGTTGTTGCAGTAGTTAGACTGCAAAAAACTGTATAATAATAAATCAGAAAAACAATATTTTGAATGCTGATTCAACATCAGCACAATCAACCTGACTGAGTCGTGTAGAATCTGAAACAGAATTTTGATTATTTTTTTATCAGAGGTTCATAAAGTACTTAAAATAAATAACTAAGTAAAAGTAAAAATACATCAACAAAAATGGATTTGGTAAAAATTAATTTAGCTAATAAGAAAAGTGAAAGTCATAAAATGCCCATGATGAGGAAAAGCAGAACTACTTTTATGTACGTGAGCAAATTAAGCACTTTGCAAATATTTTTTAAAGAAAAAAAGTTTTTCTCTGTTTAGTGGAACCAGTTGAAATCAACATTTATTTTTTAAAGTACAAACAACTRATTTCATGACGAGATCAGTCATATTTAAATTCACAACGTGTAACAYGATTATACATTTTAAAGTAAAGAAGTAAACGTATCATTTTAATGTTTCAAACGTAGCAAAAATAAAAGTAAGTTACAATATAAAAAATACTTAGTAAAATTACGAATCCTCATAAAAAGACTGTAATAAAGTAAATGTACTTAGTGACTACACACCTCTGGTTTTTACCTTAATATTTTCACTTGAACTTCTTCAGTCTGACCTCGTCTGCACTGACGTCCACGTCTTCTGTTCTGCTGTGAAATAATCCTGGTAATAAGCTGGGAACCCTCTGTCAGATTGATGGGCAGCAACAATTGTTGCTCTAATGAACACCACCTGCTGCTCCCTACCATCCTGATTACACGGAGGGGAAGATTTAGCTTCWGGCTCACTGCTGCTGCCTCAGGTTTTATTAACCAAACAGTGACACAGTGAAATGTATTGTTCARCACATGTCTGCTATAGTGTTTCCAKACAAATCTTCAGTTTTAATATAAATTTGAGTGAGTTTAAAGCAGCAGCTCTCATGAAGCATGATTTACAATATGCTGCTAGCCTTGAGTCATCCAATTAGACTGATCATTATCATTTCTTATTTATTTTTTTAATTTTACAGCAGTGGAAAATGTCCTCACTGAACCTTGAAACTGAAGTTTTCTTGCCAAAGGCTGGATGAGACTTAAACAGACTTTTTTTTTTTACTTGAGCTCTGCTGGAGATTCGAAGGCCCCCACGGAGAGTCGCTGACAGACTGTCGATGGAGGCTTCAGAATTTATGGAACAGTGCAYCAGCAGGAAGGGATGATTCTCATGAATTAGCGGGTCGAAATGCCACAAAGCATCTAATGTGAACTGTTTGAATAACAGCTAGACTGAGCATTTAGGAGGAAGGGTAATAATTCATGAGCCTTGAAGCCCCTTTGTTGTTATTTACCTGTTYTCTTGCCATTTCTGTCATGATTTTAAATTTGTTATAGCTGTCAGCTTCACAGAAACACKTCCCCAAATCTGAAAAAAGTTGGGTCATAAGAAAAGAAATTGATTTATTACTTTTTTAAAACTGTCATTTTCATTGAAAAAGAAAAAAAATCATTCAGGCTGTGTGTGTGTGTGTGTGTGTGTGTGTGTGTGTGTGTGTGTGTGTGTGTGTGTGTGT
>NW_013954423.1:0-5820 GCF_001266775.1 Austrofundulus limnaeus | reverse complement strand
GTGTGTGTGTGTGTGTGTGTGTGTGTGTGTGTGTGTGTGTGTGACAGTTGTGTGAATTGAGCCGACCTCTGCCGAGCTGTGATTTGGCTCTCCTCCACGTCAGGCAGTAAATTCAAACTCCACCTGCTGCAGCTGTTTAAAATGCAGATTCCTGTCCTGTTGTTGTCCTACAGTGTCAGTCAGCAGCGATTATTTTTAAACCCTGACAGCCAAGTGAAGGAGGCACATCTGCCCGTCTGCAAGTGGTAAATGTCACTCAGTGGAGGGAGGAAAACAAGAGATTTCCTTTATTAGAGACATTAATCTTTACGTTTCCTGTCTGAAGAGCTGTTATTTGTCAAACGTGTCATTTTCTGACATTTAGCGAGACTAAAAATCTGTGTTTTGTGTCCGTCCTGCAGAGGAGGACGTGGTGTCCATGGCTGACTCCACCATCACTGTGGACGACATCGAGGGGGAGCTCTTTAAGATCGAGAGGATCAGGGACGTCCTGGTCCGGAGGGAGTCCGAGCTAAGATACATGTGAGTGAGCAATCTGGATTAAGTGTGCTGGATTAAGAAGAAATTTCATCTGTCTGCAACATACCTTTTTGAACCAGAGGACAGATTTCTTTCTTTTTTTTTAAGTAAAGAGAAAATAGAAAAAGAGGGAAAAACAAAGAGAAAATGTGATTAGAAAGATTGAAATAAAGATTAGAAATATATTAAATATACACCAAGAAAGCACAGGTACACTCAACATCTGTCCGCTCACCTGAAAAATAAATGAACAAATAAATGGATGGCATGGATATACACATACCCATACATAAATATAGATATACTGTACATACATACATGCATACATTCATGCAAACTGTAAATATATACACACAGACATATATACACACTCAGTGACCTGTCAGAACCCCCCGGATCAGAACACCTGTCTGTGAGCAGTTCAAGATTCAAGATTCAAGATTCAAGATACTTTATTGTCATTCACATCACATGTTACATGAGATGGAACGAAATTAAGAGTCACAGCCCCAGTTACATCCAAATAAAAAAATATAAAAAAATATAAAATGTTAAAGTATAAAATACAAAATATAAAGTCGCTACAAGAGCACAATATTACAGGTAGGAAAAGTGTATAGCTAAGAGCAGTGCAATAAGGGAGAGTGATGGGAGTTTAAGAGTCGCACAGCTTCTGGAATGAAGCTGTTTCTCAGTCTGGTTGTCCTGCATTTGATGCTCCGCAACCTCCTACCTGAGGGGAGCGGGACAAAAAGTGAGTGTGCTGGGTGAGTAGGGTCCTTCATGATGCAGGAGGCCCTTTTCCTGCATCTGGAGGTGTAGATGTCTGTGGCGGTGGGGAGGTGTACTCCAACAGTTCTTTGTGCCGCCTTCACCACTCTTTGCAGAGCTCTCCTGTCTGCAACAGAGCAGCTGCCGTACCACACGTTTATGCTGGAGCACAGCACGCTCTCCACCACACATCTGTAAAAGGACGTGAGGACTGAGTTGTGAGCATGCGTGTATATACAAGATTTCTTCAATGGAATATTTAATAGTGACTGTGGAGGACCGGAGACCCAACCCCCAAGACACGAGGCAGACATAGGCAGACAACTAAATTTGCGAAATGTCATAATTGAATGTTGTTTTTGTTTAAAGCACATTTTTCCATTTATGTCCCAAAAATGATGCATTTATAAAAGTAAGAAAAAATGTCAAAATGCCTTTTATCCTCTCCTATCATCACCCTCCAGTGTAATCCAGCTGCCCTCTATTAAAATTCAGGAGCTCCACCTTTGCTCCGTGTGAGCAGGCTAATGCATGGATATTTATTCATAGTCCCCTGAAAGATGGGCAGCAGATAGTAGAGAAAATGAGAGGACTGACAAACAGGAGGATTTAAACCACTGTGTAAGTCTTTCCCCCCCCCCCACTATCATGCCTGCACAGGATGGATGACATTCAGCTGTGTAAAGAAATCACCCGTCTGAAGAAGGAGCTGCACAAACTGGTGTCCATTCCAGGTAGGAGACCTTCAGGTAGCTCCGCCTGTTGATGGAGGATGTAACCAGACCTGGTGAAGAAAAGACGTGTTCACTGTAAAAAAAAACACTTTGTTCCAAAGTTCACCAGAAATAACAGAGATGTAACTCTGTGGGAGTGATGAGTGCAGCAGCATTAGTGCAGAGTAAAATATTAATAATAATAATTTGAAGGCGGTGAAAATTTAGGCAGTCGTCTGTTTTACATTGCATTTCTTTTTTWAATTTATGTTACTCTGTAGAATAGATTTTACGTTAACCGTAAGGATTTTTTTACACTTATTTGTCAAAAAGTACTTTTTAATATATTATCAAYGCAAATTTATAAATAAAAAACATAAAATACTGAAGTGGTGAATACCTTTTTATTGACACTGTAATTAATAAATGAGTGTTCATATTTTCCATGTTGGATCTTTTAGCCATATTTTCCTTTTTCTGACATTCTCCTGTGTACAGACTGGTATAAAAGTGTGTTATTYAAATAAAACCAACGAAATTAAATGAGTTCATGTATGAGACATAATGTGTTCCTCTGTGTTTCAGATCACGACAAGTCCAATGAGGATCGACAAAAAGAGGAAGAACTCCTGCAGCAGATTCACAAGCTGGTGGAGACCAGAGATTTCCTGGTGGACGATGTTGAGTTCGAACGACTCAGGTTCAAATTTCTATTTATGGTTTAAAAATTTATAACCTAGAAGAAGAAAAAGAAACACATCCTCAGTCGCTCGTTAACGTTGCACAATTGCACAAAACAAAAAATGGTTACATTTAATATTAATCAAACAAGTTTGTTCTTTTGTAAAAACAGAAATATTTGTGATGTTTTTTATGAATGTTTCTTAATTCTTGGTTGCAGGGAGAAAGAAGAGGATAAAGAAATGGCAGATTTTCTGAAGTCCAGAATGCCAAGAAACATAAAGAAGACAGGTATTAAAGAATAAAATAAATCGTTGAACATTTCTTTTTTTAGTGAAAAACAAATGTGAGAACACTTTGTTTGGGGTTGGTAACTTATGAAACTAAATTGTGATGAACTGAAGATATTATGGGTCTCTGCACAGCATTCCTGCTACTGTTGAGTATGTGTTTTTTTGTAAGAAAGTTCTGCCGATGTGCAACAGTGCTGCATTAGATGTGCACACTTCTAGCGACTCACCTGGAGTTTGTGCACCATATGAAAAAAATCCAATTAGTGTTATTCCCAGGGAAAATCTGTGCGCTTTTTCTTCGTTTTTGATCATTTTGTTTCTCCATGTAACCATCAATAGTCCCAGATCCGTAATACACAAGTTCCAAATGACGTTTGAGTCGTAGAGAAAAAAAATGTTAAAACCCTTTTTTCTATCTTTTCCTTCATACTTTCTCTTGACTGTGTTTTTAGGCTTGCCAACTAGAAGGACGCCAACGAGGGCTCAGCAGACCTCCTCCCCGTTCGCCAAGACCGGCCTCACCCTCCTGAAAGAGTGCTGCGGTTTTACCTGCTCCATCATGTAGACCAGGGGTCTCACTGACGGACTGATGAGAACTCACAGACCCCGACGATCATTCCTGTTCCAACCATCCAGTCAGAGACAGGTTTACAGGAGACACATGGATCTGTGCACACCTGTTGAAAATGCTGCAGTTTTCCTATTTTTCAACTTCCTGTTTCTCTTGTTTTTCTGCATTTCACCACAACCTATATATTGTATTTTTTTTTTTGCCCCACAACCAAGTTCAGCTCATACATTTAGTAAATTAATTGGATTGAACTCCACGGCTCGCCCACCACTTAGATATTTAAAGATTTCCTGAAGCCGCAGTAACTGTCCTGTCCTTGTTATAGTAGCTGTGTTGCAGTGAGCAGAGCGTTCTGTGCATGCCCGGTACTTTATAATTACCGTACAGGAGACAACACTAATGAAACTGACATTAATCAGGAGTCGTGTAAAGTTTTGTCTAAAATGGATGTGACCTTTTGGGAAGTTGTGGTTCGAGAAAGAGAAAGCAGTGTTGCATTAGTTGACTTCCTTTTTATTATTTGTTTTTTTTTTCTGAACGATGGCACAAACTTCAACACGAAGCTCTGTTTTGTGCAGACAACCGATTTTGTTTTTTATTCTCCCCAGGCTTGTGTAGAAAAAAAAAGTCATCAGATCATATTTGTTATTTTTTATTTATTTTGTGTGACCTTTTTGAATTAATAAGCTGGTTCAACACTCAGCGGACGCTGGATACCATTACACAACATCATCATCATCACACACMCCAACACCCACTCAAAACACATTAAAGGCCATAAAACTCCAGTTGATCTGCAAAACTCTTCAGCGGTTTTTTTTTTTGCTTTTCAGTGTAAAATCCTTTTTAGTCTCAGGTGGAGGAGTTCTAATATCTGGACGTCTTCATGAGTGATGGAGCGACTAAACAGAACAGAGCACTTAGACAGAAAAAAAAGAGTAAGCACAGAACTATTTTCTGTTAGTGATGATTGTTATTTGAAGATGATCCTTACTATAAGTGTGATGTTTGTCTTTGGGAGAAACGGAGCAGTTTTCTTTCCTCGGTTTCATCTCTGGATCTGTTGACATTTAGTCTCAGTCTCYTCACAGAGGCGTTGGGTCGTGTTTCTCTCAGCAGCCATGTCTGACGCTGCCATGGAGATCCTCACAGGACTGAAATGATGCGTCCAACATTCAAAATGACCAGAGACCAGGACTGAAACGTTTAGTGAGTCAGGTTATTGCATTATTAAAATAAAATGTTCATGCAGAAATTCAGCGTTTCCGTTTTTTTCCTCTGTGGAATAAATAAAGCTCTTCACTCCTTTATTGCGAGGCCTTCATCTCATCAGTGTTTGTTGTGGAGCCTGTTGACGGAGTAGTTTTGTCTCCGCTCTCTAGTTTGCACAAATAAAACATTTCACGAGTGTGCTTATGTCCCCTGCCTGCAAGAGTCAGAATTCATCACCTTACGAGAGGAAACCACAGACAGCAGCTGGTGTGAAGTGACTGAAAGCAGGGCAGTTGCATGAAAAAGAGAGAAAAGGGAGTGAGAGGTGGTTGGGGGAAGGGGGTCTTGTTTGTTGCTGTGAGTCATCTCGGATGGAAACACTGAACTCCCACGAGGACTCGTGGTGGAAAAGGTCGAGGCTGTCGTTCAAACGCCAGAATCCTGCAGTCGTCCTTCACATTTCACCGTGATTCACCGTGAAGTCCTGCAGACAAATCCACCTGACAGATGAATGAAGACGCTGTTTGTACTCTGTGTGTACTCTGTGTGTACTCTGTGTGTACTCTGTGTGTACTATGTGTACTGGATGAGAGGTACAGTAGCTTTCACGGCTTTGTTACTATGGTTGCCGTGGCTTTATGATACACTTCTTGTTTCATGCAGTTGTGTGGATTGGAATATACGGCTGCATCATGTCCTGTAAAGGYGGAGAACAAGTTTCTTTAATGATCAAATTTTTTATGTTTTCAAAAATACAAGTGAAAACAATTTTACCTGACAAGAATTTTAAAAGTGTCAGTGTTCTCTGGTGTTTTTCTGACTGGTTTTATAATTAAAGTCCAACACCCATCATTTTTTCATATTACACACAGCAAAAATCCATCCATCCATCCATCCATCCATCCATCCATCCATCCTTCCATCCATCCATCCATCCATCCATCCATCCATTGATCCCACCATTCATTGACCCATCCATCCATCCATCCATTGACCCAACCATCCATCCATCCATCCATCCATCCATCCATCCATCCATCCATCCATCCATCCATCCATC
>NW_013954422.1:40643-40877 GCF_001266775.1 Austrofundulus limnaeus | reverse complement strand
CGTCAACACTTATCTGTTGTCTACCTACCGCCGGTGAATGACAAATTGACAAGTACTTTTAAACTGAGCGGACCGGCCCCCAGTACCCACTAAAATGGGGTTCTAAAATCTCCAGGGACCCAGCCTGCAGCACATTGGGTGCAGATATTGCAGGTACTGTAGGTGGTCCTATGATTGTGCCTCTGGCCTGCCGATTGGGGAACCAAGCTGGACAGGCCGTAACTCCAGTGAATA
>NW_013954422.1:28508-35059 GCF_001266775.1 Austrofundulus limnaeus | reverse complement strand
GTCCACACCAGGGGTGTTTTAAGCATACATCTCCAGGTAATGCTGACGTGTTGAGGGTGACGTGTCTAGTTGAAGCTGAGAGCTCAGAGGGGACGTGCTAAATCCGGTTGTAAACCTTTCAAAATTAAAACAGAAACACTAACTCTTATTTTCTTACCTTTACTACCCTTTATCCTTTGCCAACCCCTAAGTGAAGTGCCAGTAAATTGTTTAGTTTTAACATCAGAACTGACGTTTTACTGTCTGTATAAGTAATCTGAGTTAATGTGAAGAAATTCGGACGCGGGTTTTTATCTCATTTACTTGGACTCTTAGTAGGAAACCCACAATTAGGTGTAATTTATGATTTGTTCAATTGTGTAAATAAATGATTGCATAATCTTTTATGAATCAACTTGAACAGTCTGAGTTCCCTCATTGTATCACTTCCCTTTGCACAGACAAATATTAAAGTAATGAGGAAACCTTGGTAAAAATTTACTCTCATAACTTGTTATGAGAAGATGTAAGGTAAGTTATTTGCATAAATAACTCATCTCTTACACCATTGTCTCCTCTGTTACTCAAGATTGTGAGCAATCTGTTTCCAATGAATCTAAAAATGTGACTGATGCTGTTGACAGCCTGAGTGAGGTGTTACAGTCAGACCTTGTTCTGAATGATGTGACCAATACAGATCACTGTGATGATGCTGACCAGGCCTCACAAACCCATGTTGGTTCTGTCGGTGCCCCCCCTCAAATCAGAACAAGATTGGGTCGCCTGGTTAAACCTGTGAATAGACTAATTCAGACAATGTCTAAACAAGCTGTGGTTCAAGACAAATTTGATGTTAGATCTGTGTGCAAGTCTGTTTTCCATGCTTTTACTGATTGATGTTTACATTTTGTGGCCTGTATCTATTTACCTGTATGTTACTGAACATAATGTCAGGTTACATTAGTTTATGCTTTGTTTCTTTGTTTTGAGCAGTACTACACTATATCTGGGGTTTTGTCGGGGTGTATAAGGGCACCCTGTTGCCAGTGGTTGGATTGAGGGACAAGTGCTGCCCTCAGTCCACTTCATCCTTATAGGATACTTTTGTCAGTTGGTTTTTGTGTTAATAACCCCTTTAGAGTCTGTTTTCATGGGGTCTGGTATGACCATATTGTGTCTGTGTAGTTGTGGCTCAAAGTCAATAAAATTCAGTGGGGGTGGGTGTAACGGAGTTAAAAATATATTCTAACATAATCAGTAACCTCACTGTTTTCATGTTTTGTGAATTTTATTTTATTGAGGTATTTTATTTTGAAAAGCATCAAAGCGGAAATGATGCGTGCATTTTGYGCCTTCAATCCTTTGGTTTCCCTCACTTTGCTGCTGAGCACTGCGAGGGTGAGAAGTGTGGAAGCGTTGCTGATGATATTTTATATTTTTCATTGAAATTTCTACTATTTAGGCTGTGCATTTGTGATCATCTTGTTGGTATAATGTTTTACAACATTATTGTAACTTTTATTTTTCATTTTGACCATGATTGTAAGTTTTGTAGGCACTTGAGAGCTAGTTTGGTGCCATCTTTTGTTTAATGCACCATCTGGTGGACAGTAACTATAATAGCAAGGGCGTGCCGCCATTTCTGTTAGTAATATTTATTTTTGCACATGTAGGAGCCAGAAGTGCAGAAAAGAGAAGACAAGTGACCTGTTTGTTTGATTGTCTTCTGCAGGAGAGAAAATAAACATTGGAGAAAAAGTATTCTGATGCTGTAGTGTGTCCAAAAACAAGCATCGTTACATATGCACCTATAGCATTTTTTGTAACCCCTCTTTGTAACTAATGATTTTGAGAAGACATTAGATAAAAACACTATGAAGTAAATCTGTTTAGTAATCTGTGTATCTGATATGAAATTATGCTCCATTTATTGCTGTGATGAGATAAACAAATACTGCTATGGCTTTGCTTTCAAAAAGAAGCTAATTTGAAAGATTTGGGGTCAGTACACACTTGTGTGCTCTAAAGATGGAAAACAGTTGAAAAGAAAATTTTACTCTTGACTGACATGTGCCATTTAAATTCCAGGAAGGAGTCAGCCTCACTACTTTCCTGGAGAAAGTTGACACCAGGCAGCCCTTCCTCCTCTGCATTGGTGAGCAAAAAAAGAACATTCAGAAGTTCTTCATCATTGTAGACCATAAAGCTATCCCATGTGATGCTCCAACTTCAGTGGCTGCTTTTGATGGACTGTTCAAGGCACACTTTGTCTTCAGCCTCTCATATGATGAAGCTTTCTCCAGTTTCTACACCTTTGTTCAAACCACAATCTACAACATTGATGTTGGGAACACAAAAGAAAGCCTATGAGTCAAGGACATGTATAGTGTGAGTCATTAAATGTAGATTTATGCTTAAATGTTTCAACTACAAAATGGGTACGAAATTATGGCACTGAATACCAGGTTGGCATGTTTTTATGTACTAGAATGTCCAGTGATCTACCTGTGTTTAAGAAAATTTGCTATATCATAATACAGGAACAACATGCATTCATACTAGGCTGCACTGTAAACACCTTATACTTTGATGAACACTTTCATGCATATTGTATTGAAGAAAAGCATAATGAGTACAGTGTTATTTGCACTGAACAGCTTAAATATGTCAGACCCTTTGATAAGCAATATTCTAATGAAAGTGAGAGAGCGTACATTGTTCCAAATTGTTACGTTTTAGAAAAACATTTTTCATTTGTGGTGCAAGTTTTGAATAAATGCGTTTCAGAAAATTTTTGCCTCTTTATTAAATGTCCAAGCTATTTCTAAAAAAATTAAAACAGTAAAATATACTTTTTTTTAGTTAATCATAAATAACTCTTATGTATAGTTAAAAAATACTCTGGGATGTTAATATTTCAACTCTTATGTAGTTAAAAATACTCTGGGATAGTTATTATTTCAACTTTAACACCAAGTTAGTGTTAGTAAGTGTTAAATTATTAACTCCAGACAGAGTTGATTTTTGACACTTAATTAGAGTTGAGATACTAACTCTCCAAATAGTGTTAAATTAACACTCTCTGGTGTGGGCCCATATAGACACTTTAGAAGTGTTGAAATCAAATCTGATGGTGTTAATTCGGGCATGATGGATTTGCTGTGAAAAAATTTCTATGCACATTCAAGACAGGTAAAACTACAAACAGTGGAAGATGAAACTATGAAAGTGAACATAAAATTTAAAAAATTTGGCAAGTCAGACATGTTAAAATATTGTTTGTGATAAATAAAAGGTATAATGTGTTTTTTGTTTTTGTTTAAGTATCACTACTTTTTTAAATACAGCAAAATAAACTATTTCAAAGGTCACAGATCTTTATAATACTTGGCTTAATTACATAATAACTTTGCTATTAGAAGACTATTTTGTTTAAATGTATTCTTTTGAGAAAATGGGCAGATATAAGATTTTTTCTTCTGCTGCTACCTTTCATTTATGATTTGTATTTTTATAGTTTTTTTTTTTTTATAAAAATGAATGACTAAACTAAACTAAACTAAATGCTGGATGTTCGGCCCCTCAGTTGTTGGCCTGCACTAACTGTGGCCCCCGGAGCAATTTGAATAGCCCTATCCTGACCTACATAAGTTATTGTTCTTTACATTTTAAACTTTGAGAGAATGGTTCTTATCTTTCATTAATTTTAGAAAAATAGTGTATGTGTGTGTGGGTATATGTTTGTCTGTGGTGGGGGGAAACATTTTCAGCTTTTTGTCCTTGAAGGAGGGTCACAAAACCTGGAATGCACAGGAAGGAAGTCAGAGAAGCAAGGCTATCTGCTCTCCCTGCTTTCCTCCACTTCCCTCTCCTTTTGTTTCCCGCTTCTTCGTTTTCTGATAAAGTGGAGAAAGAATGATGGAGTGAATGAATAAGGCCCGGGTCAGCCCGAAAGTCTGTGTATGTGTTGTGGTAGAGTTAAGCGTTTTAGTTCCACTGGTCTCCACTCCAAGGCTGTCTCTCATCACAGCATTGACCCCCCAGGAAGCTTTAGATGTCCGCCTGGCTTCATAATTCTCTTATCAAGCTAATCTTGCAGATAAGGAAAGGGGGACTTGAAAGTGTAAACCCAGCTCTGCTGCTTGGAGTCCAGTTGCAATGGTTTCATTCTTTACCTGTCTGCTTGGGAGGCTGGTTAACTCTGTACAGTTTAATGCTCACATGGACACAGCACACAAAAAGACCTGTATGCCATAGCTTGTTTTTATTGTGTGTGCGTGTTCCCAAACCCCAACCCCCTGTTCGAAATTGGGTTGCCCCCCACATGCAGGTCTGCAGGAGTATGATTGATCTGAGCAGAGGTAGTGTGGTCATCCTAAATGGAGTTGATTTCTTCCATTCTCTAAATACAGACCTGCTGCTTATCATCGCCTCAGTGTCATGTTTGTATGTTTTCCTGGATCAGCTGCATTGGAGGAAAGTGGGTGGAAGAAGTGGGATTCTGTAATTAGAAAGAGGTAGGAATCTAAAAGAGCTTTCTCTTTCTGGCTTTCCTTCTCTCAGTCATACATGCTTCCTCATAGGACAGAATGGAGACAGGAAGTCCGTCCACAATCAGGTTCAACTGGTCCAAGGACCAATGGCTTAATTAATACATGTAATAAATACTAGAGAAATTGCATTTCCTGTGAAAATGCTAGTGTTGTAGTGCTAGTGCAGCCTGTTGCTGCAAACTTTAGCTGAAAGCTGATGAAATTGAGCTGAACATGTTTAATAAAATAAGTATTATTGTAAGTTAAACTTGGAAATTTGAAAGAAGCAAAATAAATCAGAAAAGCAGTAAAAGCAGCAAAAATATAGCTGAATTAGCATAAAAAGCTAAAAGCTAAAATAGATGAACATAGCAGAAAGCAACTGTAAGAAGCATAAATAACTCAAAATAGCAGAAAGAAGGCACAAAAAGTAAAAATTAGCAGAAGAATAACAGAAAAGGGCAGACATGTAGCTAAAAAACTAGAAATAAGCTAAAATTTGCAACAAAAAAGTAGCTAAAATTGTCACAAGGAATTTAATAAGAGCAAAACCAGAAGATATTGTGTAAGGTTCTGGAAATGGAAATGGTAATTCATGCCTTCATTTCTACCCGCTTAGACTATTGTAATAGCTTACAACTCCAGACGGGACCTCCGCTCACAGGATCAACATCTCCTTATGGTTCCCTCACTCGCTTTAAGACCCGTGGTGACCATGCCTTCTCCTCTGTGGCCCCCAGGCTCTGGAATGAACTCCCTTTTAATCTGCGCTCCATTGATAATATTGTCTCTTTCAAGACACTCCCAAAAACTCACTTTTTCTCTCAAGTGTTTTAGCTAACCACTTCACCATTACTGCAAGCGTACCTCTGTAAGAAAATACGTGTTTTAATATCGGCTGAAGTCAGATGAAAACACCAGTGTTAAATAAAATGATCTGTGATAAGAAATAATGTCATACAACACCAGAATTCTGGAGTGGGGGTTTATTTTGCCACTGGCTGGCAAGTCAAAACCACACACACTGGAAGAAAAACAGAAATGGATCAGTATATATACAGAATCTTCAATGCCTGAGTTCGCCCCCTGCTGACCTATGGCTGAATCACCGGCATTAAGACAACAACCTTAATCTAATGGTTTAAAAACGGTTCACTTATGTGTTGTTATTGATTCGGACAATAACAACACATTGGACACACTGGTCATAATTAACACAACAATTATGTGTTAATTTAATTAACACATAATATAACAAACATTATAAAAGTATTATAAAATAAGGAAACCCTAATAATCTGGTGTTGTTTATAATCAGTACTGAGCTATAATAACTATAAATTTCTTCACCTTCATTGTGAATGCTTCGCTAATCTTTGTTTTCTTTACTATTGAACTTACGCCATAGTTTCTCTCCCGCATTCATTATGTTTTTGTGTATTACTGTATATTTTGACCTGCACTGACCTTGTGTTTGATTTACAATTTTAGAAATTAATTCCTGATTTGATGTTTCAATTTTCATTGCTTATGCGTAATTATGTTTTTCTGTTTGATTTTATTCTTTTCACCATTTTTATACTGTTAATGATTGTACAGCACCTTGTGAATATATTTCTGTGAAAGGCACTTTATAAATAAAACTTTACTTACTTACTTACTTACTTCTGTAAAGATTTAGAAACAGTATGAATAAATTTAAGGATGTTGAAAAATGCTCAATTAATTTCCAATTAGAAAAAAGTAGCCAAAATAGCTTTGGCTACAATTGTGGAATTTCTTTGAGCTTCAATATGTGATAGAGCAGGGGTATTCAATTAAAATTTAAAGAGGTCCAGTCAGAGARCATTTTATGAGACAAAGGTCCGGAAGATCAAAATGTCAAACTGATATATGTGTGTGCGTTTGTGTGTAGCTATTGTTGTATCAACATCTGCATGCATTGAAATGAATTCACTCTTATTCAAAAACATTACCTCCAACATAACTTCTCATATTTAACCTAATTAATATCGATTAATATTAATATAGTTAATATAC
>NW_013954422.1:23126-27508 GCF_001266775.1 Austrofundulus limnaeus | reverse complement strand
CAATCTCATTTATGGTTTTAGAGCGCCCCCAAAAGGCTGGTCTCATAATTACATCATGAACGAATGTTTTTCTGGGTAAATTTCTGTTGTTTGTCATCTGATAAAAAAAAAGAGAAGAAAAGAAACAGTGTATTTTTCTATCATGATTCAATCACTGTGATAATGTCTTGGTTTAATCACTGTACAAGTAACCCATCACTCTGTGTGTCATTTTTAGCAGCATTGAACCGTGAAAAAAACAGACCATGTGATTATCTCAGCCAATCAGGAGTTTGTACAGTCAGGACAAGATATAACATTTTTTTAGTTAGTAGAGTGGAGTTGAAACAGCAGCGAGAGAGGAAGGACAGGAGTTTTAAGCTCCATTTTTCCCTCTTTGAGGACATTTATTTTCATTTTATTTGTTTTCTTTATTTTTTTTTGTACTTTTGACGGAGTTATTGGGAGGACGCAAAGCTTGCGCAGGATTCGTGATTGATGTTCATTCATAAAGTCAGAACTCAGCCGAGCTGTGGAACGTGTCGACTGTCGCGTGAGGTGAAAGAGGTTTGCCAATGTGCCAGCCCATGGTGACGGTCAACCAGAGGTAAGACTAGGCTTGTGACCGGAACCCATTACAGAGTACCCTCAGAGGTCTGAATACTGCTCCGGGTAAGCCATGCTGAATTCCATGGCAGCTTGGTGTGTGCGCGCTCTCTATTATGAATTAAAATCAATTTAGAATTAACGCAAGCCATGTTCTTCCCATAACTTGGTCCCTTTAGAGTTTATCTAGATAATGATTCTTCAGTTGTGTTTTAGGTAAGTTCATTCCTTTTGTTAGAATAGAAATAGTTTAGAATAAGTGGTTCAGTAACAAATAATACGAGAGGTAGTTATCGGGTGATGAGTTCACGTTATTATTAAAGTCATAGAGATTATGATAATAATTGTGTTTCTGTCTGCCTAAATAACCTGTCTGTATTGTTATCTCTGAATCCTTAATATAGGGTATATTATGAAATTTATGCTTTGTCTGTGCGTCTTTTATTTTGATTTTTATCGTCAAAAACTGAAAAGCGCTCCGTTCTTCAGTACATGAGATTGAGTAAAAATATGCGATTAATTTCCTGTTATTCACAGGTGGTGCCCCTTTATTATGCTAATAAATTATAAGAAACTTATAATTTAGCAACTTTTCAATAATTACAAAACTCCTACATGTACATTAATCAAAGAACATTTTTATTCTTATATCACTTGTCCTGCCAGAATTTTAAACCTGGGCTTGAATGGAGTCAGAGCCATTCTCATGCATGTGTGGAAGTGCTCATTGGTCAGCCTGGAACGGTATTTGTTTTTTATTATGTTCATTGTGGAGAAAGCTGCTTCACAGTTGTGATTGGAGCCAAACATGGTCAAGATCTACAAGGCTACTTGCTTCAGACCTGGGAAAGCTGAATCAGGAACCATCGGGAGCCAGAAAGTGGAAGAATCAGTCCTGACAAACTGCTCCTTCAGGGCCAAATCTGCTTGGAGGTCAACTAACTGCATCTGTAAATGCCCAGCATTTGCCCATTTGAAGTGCTATGTGACTTCCTTTGAGAAGCTCCTGATGTCTGTGATGACAAATGGGTGGTATAGCGAAACTCGCAGGTAATTGGTCTGTGGGTTTCCTTTGACATTTGATCACCTACCGTACTGTAAAAGCTGCGACGGTAAACCAGAAAGGGATCTGCGCACAGAATTTGAGCGACCACAAGATTAATCACCATGCAGATTTATTAACAAGGGAATATTAAAAATGACACGAAACAGCAATGTGTGGAAGTTTCGTTCTTTTTTTCTGCTTTCTCTAACGCAGAGGGGCAAGCAGCGGAGGGGCTTTGTTTGGTGTGTGTGCGTGCTTGATACGTCAGTGCAGCTGGAGAATTATTAGAGGGAATATTAAAAATGACACGAAACAGCAACTTTGTATAATTATTTTTAAAATATTTAACCGCCACAGAATGACTAAAGTGAGCTAATTCAGTTGTTTTGTTGGATACGAGGCAGCAGGCGTCTGTCCCATAATAAAAAGCTACTTCATGGTCCAGTTCAGCTCAGCTGCTCCATGCCTCTTTTGGATCAGCGCTGCAGGTTTATTATGAACACGTTTACGTGAGCGGGACCTGCCCGCCTTCACCTGTGGTCTTATGAATGACCAGGGGAGGCTTAAAGCCAGACTGGTCTGTGCGACGATTGTGCGGATTTGACTTATGAAAGGGGCTGATCATGTATTGTGTTCGGGTCCACATGAGACCCCCACTCAGTCCGGATCCGGACCGAGGTCCGCCTATTAATGACCTCTGTGATAGAGCTTGCTCTCAACTACCAGTACATCCATTTTCATGTCAATATCTTAAACACTGGCTGAATAAAAGGCCTTTAAAACTAACTTTGGTGGCCATAATGGATCCCCCCCCCATATCTCATTATATCAAAAATTGGCAAAATTAAAGTAATTGGAACTAACTTTAGTTAAGAACAGCTGAACATTAGCTAAAATTGCAGCAAATAGCTGATTTGTGAAGCAAGCAACTGTAAGAACCATAAATGGCCCAATGTGGAAAAAAGAATTACAAAAATTTATTAAGGAGCAGAGATAAAGCACAAAGAAGCAGAATTTTAGCTAAGCAAAAAGCTAAAATTTGCACAAAAATAAGCTAAAGTAGCATACTCAAGTTGAAAGTAGCACCCAGATAGGGAAATGGTTGTAAAAAATTAAAAACTAGCAGAAAAATACCATTAAACCATTAAAAAGTGATCATTTGTAGTAAAATGGTTAAAACAGTCGAAGTTTTCAGTCAAATAGCTAAACAGTAGCTGCAAATGTTTCAATGAGCATAAGGAAGAACAAGGACCATAGGTTTGTTGAATTTAGTAGATATAAAAGCAATATATTGCCTTGGTTAGAGTATTGCAAAATATCATGATATGATGTATGACCCTTGTGTCATGATATGTATCATATCACCATGTTCTTACCAAAACACAGTCCTAGTATTTATTTACTACTTCTTTTGGATGTTTTATGACTTGAGGTTGGACTTGAGGTTGGACTAACAATGGTATGGTCTACTTGAAATCATGGCTCAAAATTCTTCAGTAAATTAATGTGAAAAATATGTAGTGAAATTTATGGTTGTAACGTAAAAAATAATTTTAAAATGCAACCTATTTAACCTATAATTTTATTACTTTTCTGGGTGTTAACGAGGGAATTCAAAGTCAGCCCAGACCAACTCCCTTAAGTCAAACCATTCTACAAAGGTAATACAACTTTGTGTAAATGTTGTGTATTAGAAATATGCAAATAATGTGCTTGTCTTCCTCTCTCCGATTCAAGGAAGCATTTTAGAATTGATTTGACTGTCTTTTTTAGTTTATTGTGTTTTGCTTATGTAATGCAATGAAATAATCTAAGTTGACAGCTCAAATTATACTATAGAAAACCACAATGACATTCAAAAATTAGTATGTTTATGACCTACAAGCATCACTGATCAAACCTAAAAGATTAGTTAATTCCACTGTTGATCTGATTAGCAGCTAGTGGGTGGGTCTTCAAGTAGCAGTCAAGCCTTTTCAACTCAGCAAGATGCCGCTCAGAGAGGCTAATGAGCTTTAAGCTGCACTGCTATGTCTCTCAACCTTTCAAGTCTAAACTTTTTTCTGTTTTTGAAGAGGTCACAGCTATACACCCTGAAGTTTTTAGCTTAACTTTGCCAAGCTGCTTTGAGAGAACCTTTGGATATGCAGTGTTACATGTGATTTTTCCCTTCCTTCTTGTCTTGTTCTAAAAAGGAAATCTTTTGTAATTTTTTTTCTGATTTTATTTTTCAGAGACTTAGAGGTCAGCATTAGGAACAGAGGGAAAAAAACTCTGATTGCAACAGGTCAGATGATTTTTATTTAATGTTGATGCCCTGTTATCCGTTATTCTGTCCACATGGGTGGCATAACAGTTTGTTTATCAATGTTCTTTATGCCTATGGGGGCCGTTACCAGCATTTATATGTGTGTTTTTGTATGTGTATAACAGGCCTAAAAACAGCTCATACACTTGCAGTAAAGTTTTTCTTCCTTACTTGCTAAATATGCTCCAAGGAGCCAGGAAAAGAATTGGGTTCACTTGAATTTGTCACTCCAAATTGACCCTAAACACATTTAAGTCATAGGGACAATTTAGTAGGTATAACTAGGGCTGTGCAGTATATGCGGTAGACCAGGGGTCACCAAACTTTTTGAGACTGAGAGCCAGGCCCGGTGCTAGTCATCTGGGTGCCCTAAGCACAACTGCTTTGTGGTGCCCTACCCCTCCCAGAAATTAAAAATATTTCAATATTGCCAGTGTGCTTCTC
>NW_013954422.1:19346-22126 GCF_001266775.1 Austrofundulus limnaeus | reverse complement strand
CTTCTCAATCTTGTTTTGTAAACAGATTTGCAAATATTAGAATATGAACACACAAGTGAACGGTAAGAGGAGAAAATAAAACTTTGATAAAATACTACAGCTATTTTTTGCATTAACAAAGTCACTAAATAAATAAATGCCATTATTATTTAAAAAGATCTGTGCAATGACTCAACAAAAGAAAGAAAGTGGTGGTTGTGTGTCTGACTTGTGTCTGTAGATGAACTGTTGAGGTGATGTTTGAATGAATCCTGCTGACAAATCCACAGATCTGCTGGTTGGTGGCTGAACTGCTGCTGGATGTTGATCATCTGAATCTTCCTCCTGGCCTTCAGCTCCTCCTGGCACATATCTCAGAATAGACCCTGTATTATCCAGGAATACAAGACAAAATACTCAAGATTTATACAGAAATATAGTTTTAAACAAAGGTACAACAAATATTGCAAACATTAAAGGCCAGGATTGATGGAGCACCCGATGGAGCACAAAATATTCTGTTCATCATCTAACTCGTTAATGACAGTAGAATGACTGAGCTGCATGGTTCACGTCATAAAATAAACTAATACTGTCCTTGTCAGGTTGTCAGACAGGCCAGTTTATTCAACTAAAAGGTTTTCTTCTTCCAACAAGTGTGTTTTTAAGTTTTCCAGACAAAAAGAATAAAAATCGTTCCAGCTATAAATGCTTGTTGGCATCAGATACATCTTGACACAGTTTATCAGAGATTTTATTTATTTACTTAGTTATAAAGGTTATTCATTGTATATATGTATGAAGCTGAAGAATAGTCCTTTGTGATAAAAAAAATAAATTATTTGCCCAACCCTTTGTATCCTGATATAATTTGTACTTATGTTAAGATGATTGGTATAGTTTACAGAAAACGTTTGTAAAGTTATTTTCTATATTTTAAAGTTACTGACAAAAAAACCATCTATATGTATATTTGTTTACATATAATATTTAAATATGCTTTAAAAATTAATTTTATTTATTCATTTTAAAAAATTAGGGCTTAGGTCTGTTTGATAAAATACTGTAAATGCATAAATATCTAGCTGCTCAGGATGCACACAGACTTTTTGTATGTAAAAACAAAAGTGAAATACAAAATGCTTAATTATGCCACTGTTATTCATTTAAATCAGTTATTTATTCTAAATGTTCACAAACCATAACATTCAAAATTTCCTCAGCTTTATTTTGAACCATGTATATTAAAGTCAAGCAAGAAATAAGAACTTTATCAGAGTTTTTCTACAGGACAACACCTCATAAGTAGCCTAGCCTAGCCTAGCTAACAAGCTGAAGCTAACCCAGCGCTAACACTGTTTGCTAACAGTGGTGACCAGACATGAGCATACACAGGTTAAATGTGACAAATTTCACAGTATTCAGTTGTTATTTAAACATCCTCCTACCTGGAAACGAGCATCGCCTGCCTCTTCTTCTCTTCGTGCCTCTTCAGGCTCTGTTCGGCTCACCTGCTGTGTGACTCCAATGGAATGTACCACTTTCAGAGATGGGGGTGGGCCCAAAGAACCGGTTGGCAAAGGGGCCTCTTCACACAGCTTAGATTCAACTTTTTTCTTGAGCAAATATGTTAGTTTTGTATTGTTTACAGGTTATCTAAACATGCTTTAAATTTGTTGCTGTCATGAGGATTTTTTTCAAGAACCTGATTTTTTTGTGCCCCCCCATGGGCAATTGATGCCCTACTGGCAGTGCGTGGTGTGCGTGGGCGGAGCACCGGCCCTGCTGAGAACTACTTTTGGGGTACCAAGTAACACGAAGGGCTACTTGTTCGACACAAACATAAATAGCCTATTTGCCACGGTCATTAATGACGTATTTCCGGTAAAATTCTTGCCACGCTCCTCCCTTCCACTCCCTGCTTACTGCCTATGTTTTTACCGTCAGCTGCTAGTACTAGTCTGTGAAAAAGTCACAAAAGTTAAAGCATCTGTGAGCTACTGGTATAAAACTTGAGCTCTGTTGTGCGCCGTTGTGTCCACTAAGCAGCAGATACGATCGAGTAGTTAGTTTTTATCCATTTTCCTCTTGTTGAGGAGGTGACAGCTGTGGATCATAGCATTACAGGGAAAACTTATCTTTAAAAGCTCACGCTTGCATTTGTAATCGGCATTTCTAACCTGAAGATATTCAAGAGCCAGCATCAGAAATGAGAAGACGGAGGTTACAAAAGGGAAATGTGCATTTATCCCGTTTTACTGCCAAGACGAGAGAGGAAAGACCACCTCCACACAACAGCTAGCAGGAAGCTAACACAGCAGCCGGTAAATGTAGGTGTTTGTGCGTGCGCGTTTGTGTTATTTGAAATTTTTTATGCAACTTTTTCATGAGTTTTATGCAAATGTAAACCTTGTTAGAGTGTATATTACAGCGTAGACTAAAGCCGAGTGATGAGCGTGCCCCTCCCCCTCCTCCCCCGAGAGCAGCAGAACCTCCGCCTGATAATCATTACATTTTCAGTTCACTAACGTCGGGGAAACGATCCAAACCATACAAGTAGCCCAACAATTTAAAGCCCAGACTCTGCTCTTTCCAACAATATGTGTCACAGTGCTACGTGAAAAACTCACCAAGTAAGCAGCCACAGAATAGCGAAAAAGGCTAAATTCTGGAACCATAAACACGAACGTCATTCCTTTGCTTTTATGGCTTTAATTCACTTTGGAGTGATTTTTTTTTCACTTGGCTGAACCTGTACGTCTCCTGTGTTAATGCTATTGGCATGACTCACCTTTAATTAT
>NW_013954422.1:16284-19216 GCF_001266775.1 Austrofundulus limnaeus | reverse complement strand
CTCAATGTTTTTCCTCATTGTAATCACAATTTACTGTGGTAGATATGATGAATTATTATTATTAAGTAATTTAAACTTTGCGCAGCATTATTTGATTCCAGAGTTCCCACTTTGAAACACTTTTGGAGCTCTTCAGTTTGACTGGAGTGTGAATAGTTGTGTTTCTGTCCATGTCCCTGTAATGGTCTGGAGACCTGAGAAAGGCTTCAGCCTCCACCTTGACCCTGATTAGGAACAAGGGGACATAATGGATGATGATAATTCATAGCAAAAAACAGATATTTAAATATACAACATATTTTATTTAATCTCTATTAACATCCATAGTTTTGTGTATTTTGTAGATATAAAAAATAAAATGATAAAAACATTTGCCATCTTTGTAGGAATGAACACATTTGTAACATTTATTTAAAATGCACCTGTTTAAAAAACAAAACAAAAAAACAGGTATAGCCTATTTCTTAAAAAAATGGTAACTTACCATTTTAAAAAGAAACTTTTACCAGTAAAAATAACTCATCCCTTTTGTGCTCATAATTCCTACTAACTCTTGTAGATGCAAAATATCAGTTATGTAATATAAAAAACAAGTACAGAAAAAACAATGCTCCCCATAATTATGAAAATAATTTGTTCTCCTACGTTTTAATGCTTCTTTCCCCTCTACTCAGAGAGGTAAACAAGCTGAATATTTTTCATACACATTAAAAACAAAAAATACACAACATACTGTATATACACAACAAAAAATATACAAATCAAACTGAAATGAAAAGAGGCAGAAAGAAGAAAAAATCTTATAACATCGGCCCTTTTTTTCCTATCCGTGCCCTAAAGGGTTAATTTTCCGAACGGTGGGGGTTGGGGGTGGAGTTAACTATGTGTGCAGTGAGCAGCAGCGCTCAGGACAGAGAGGGGCTCTCAGAGAGAAACGCAGGAGTGAATTACCTGTTTTCTGTGGGTTTAACGTGAGAACAATGGCATTTGTTGATTTTATTTGGAAAGTTTTTTGTTAATAAAAGCTCAGAAGAGTACACGGGTGACTTTTGGTTCCTTTTTTAGTATTTAGAGCATTGCTTCACTGATCAGTCGATCAGTGCTATTTTTAGAACGTGTCCTGCAGGCGACCGGGTGCCTGTGGGCACCATATTGGTGAACCCTGTGGTAGACGGTAGAAACGGTATGAAGTTGGCCTACCGTAAAAATTTATACTCTACCGTTCTATCGTCATTACGTCATCGCACCTCTGTCAACAGGGCTGCGAGTGCAGAGACAACTGAGCAGGAGTTTGAAATATAATGAAGAAATTTTAGCGCTTTAAAATACGTATAGAGAGAATAAATCCTCAAAATTTTCTCCTCTCGCTGTAGAAAAGTTACGTTGTGTCGCAGAATCTTTTCTTCCCTCCCTCCCTCTCCTCTCCTCTCGATGCACATCGCGCAGAGCAAAGCTTTAACAACTGTAGCTTTTCACACCCAATTGTCAGAGAAAAAAATGTTTATGTATTGTTACCCACAGAGATTATTTTTTAAAAAGACGTGGACGTTCGTTCAGTCGTAAATCCATCCTGCTAATGTAAAGTCGGCTTCTGCTCTGATAATGAAGATGAGCGCGCAGCAGATAAGTTCAGCAGGCAGAAGCTCATTGTTTGGCAGGCAGACATTAAATCAAAAATGTTGGGTTTAATTAAGATTACAGTTTTCTGCAAAAAATGCTCTAAAATTTACATAATCTTAACTTTTTATGATAATTATCTACTGCAATATATATTGTTACCGTGAAGGGGTTCAATTTATACCATGATATGAATTTGAGGTCATACCGCCCAGCCCTAGGTATAACCATCATAAAACATGTTTCTACACCAGGAAATGTAAAGGGAGTAACACCGTGGTCACAGGAAATGAGGTAATAAGGACTACACAGCTAGTCAACATCTATTGCCATTGCACAGCTTTGATGACCTGAGGGGAGCCTGATTTTTCTAGGGTTGGAAGAAAAGAGTGAAGGGTTTCCTGAAAGGCTGAAGTTGTGGCAGGTAATGGGGTAGGGGTGGGCAAGATTTGAGCAATGCATGCTCTCTAATCTTGTTCAGTCAGCCGATCTCATGATGCAAGGAGGCTTAGCCACTGCAGTGAAATCAATCTAATGGCCAATGAGTAATTAACACTATTACCTGTCTCGACTTATAACCCACTCTGCTGAAGCAAGGAAAGTTCTCATTTTAGACCCTGCTTCACCATAGAAAGTGGGGAGGGGGGGAATACAATGCACCAGAAATAGAGACGTAAACATGTTTTATTTATTGTTGGATGCTGCAAAACTTCCTTCCTGACCATCAGCAGTAGCATTTATTTGGAAGTCAGAGGAATTCAAAAACTGTCATGTGGTTAATATATTTCTATAAAAGGTACTGTTTTGCATGCTCAAGCCCTCTTTCCCAGCTTGCTTAAAGAGTAACTTACCCCAAAATTAACTTTTTTTAGCTGATAAACTGTCTAGAATGTGTCTAAAATGTTATATAGTACTGTTTCTGWGCTAATTTTGATGTTTTTGTGTGTATTTGTTCAAATCTGTAATATTTGGTCTAAAAACGTCTTTTTGCTGCGCACATGGGTGGAGCAGTGGTACTGCAGGCTAATTTGCATATTGTTTAACGGCTCTGCATGGTGACGTGGTTCTGCACAGTTTCGTCACAGCGGCTGTCCTCTCATATAAAAGCCTCTCTCTAAGACACGCCCCTGCAGCAATCAGAGGGTGGAGCTGTTAGCAAGCTTAGCATGATCGTCTGTTGACCTTCATTCAGCCTCGGGTGGGGAGAGGAGCTGGCTGCTCTCTCTCTCCCCCTCTGTCTCTGTCTCTCTCTCCACACACACACACACACACACACACACAATCTATGTTTATCTAACATGTCAGAGCCTATAGG
>NW_013954422.1:8258-13663 GCF_001266775.1 Austrofundulus limnaeus | reverse complement strand
AACAGAGTTCAACAGTAGTGTGGAGAGACAGTGACAGAGAGAAGCAGAGGCACAGAGACAGGCCAGGTTGTCTGTGTTTCCTGCTGTTGCAATAAAACTCAGCTGATCATCTCACGGAGTACCTTCATTCTTGGACCACATATTTCTGGCTTTGTTAAATAAATATTATCATAACAGTTTCCTTTACTTTGTCCTTTACCCAGAATGCATGCAGTTTTCCAATAAACAGTTTAAAATTACTAATTATTAAAAATTACTAATATGTGGCATGCTTTCTTACCGAAGCCCTACCATAAACATAAGAAAAATGACCAAGAAGCAGCAGAACTTGCAATCCACAACAACTTTTTATTTTAACACCATGAGTCAAAAGTCTGTTTCTATAAATCACTTTCTCAAACCGTGACAAAAAGTTCCATTGGTTGAAAACTATTTCTCATGCCACTAGTTAACAGTATTGTACAAGACTGGCTCATGTTATTACTGGAAATATAAATGCTGGTGAACTGAGACAATGTTTTGCTTTAGTTTTTAGCATCCATTAGGATTGTTTTGACATGTGTGCATTAGAACTTGCTGAACTAAATAATTTATCTAGCGCTTTAGAATTTGTGCATCTAACTTTTGAATTAGTGCTGCCCACCACAGCTTGTCTGTGATACTTGAGTTCGTGCTTTACTTGATCTTCCTGTGTGTTCAGCTCCTCAGTGTTACTCTGTCTGTGAAGTGTTATGCTGGAAACATACTCCATCTGACGCCGACAAGTCGTCGCGCGGTCATGTGGTTGTTCGGCAGCCGTTTTCGCACACACTTTTCATAGCTCCTGTGACACACCGCGCCAAGCTCCTGGGAAACCCCACCCGCCAAAACATACATCACTGCATGGAGTTTCTTCACGCAACAGCCGACAATGCAGAAAAAAAAGTCAGACTCGTCCCCCACCCGACGTATTTATCCACATCTGTCCCGGTTAAAGTTCCACAGTTTTTACCAGTCGGATTCCTCCGTGCACAATGTCTGTTTAATTTCCTTTCATGAGTTTTTCACAGTTTGACTATCTTTATAAAATTCTGCTTCCTGGTAACAGTCGGCTCTGGGAGCAAGTTGTTTTTCCCCCCTTTTTTTTACCGAGTGGTTGAAGTAAATGCAGCTTTCAGCACAAACAAACACACCATGAGTTTTTCTCGGTTTGACTATCTTTATAAAACTCTGCTTCAACAGTCGGCTCTACAAGAGAGTTGTTTTCTTTTGAGTGTCCAAGCGCTTTCAGTTTCAGCACAAACAATCACGCCCATGGACTTCAGACCAATCACACATTGCCGATGTCGCGGGAAAGGGGTAAAAAGTTCTGCTGGTGGGTTGTGCCAAAAAGGGCTGCCGAGCCAACGCTGCGAAGCCCGGTGACCTAATTTTCGTCATGAAACTGTGACAACCCGTGCCGACGTCGGCAGTTTGGAGGGAGTACGTTTCCAGCTTTTATGTCGCAAGCCACTTACTCCTTGCATCAGAAGTAACTCGATGTCATCTCTCTGTTTCAAGGGTCCAAATTCTTTCAAACTCAAAGGTCTTACCTAAACAGTGATGAAAGAATTATTTAAGCTGGTTGCGAGGAGAATTAGTCCAGATCTGGTCACATTTCTTCTGAGAGCCACATCCTTTTTCATTCAGGAAGTTGATTCATCGAGCAGCCTGCCTTGAACCACCTCTCGAACACTCTCATTAACTGCGATCTTCCCCTCTTTAGACATTTGCAGTTGTTACCATCTGGATTGGTTTTAGTGGTCTGGAGGTAGACCCCAAGGACGTTGTTTTTAATGTTATTGGGCTATAGACAACCGATAAGAACCCTTTGACTTCTAGAACCAGCACATTTGTTTTCTTAATACCATGTAAGAGTCACATCACAAGAAAATCAATGAAATTGAATGTCCACAACTTGTAGAGACTTTTAATTGCTCTTTTTAATGAATACTGGCAACACAGTGCATAGCATTCAGTAACTGAAGAAGACTAGGTAGCATTTAAGTCACATCAACCGATGAGAAAAATCTGTCCCTAATCAAGCTGCATTAATTTAGCCAGAATATTTGAATGAGGATTGAGGATGTAGGATCTTCCATAACTTACAAGCTGAAATGTCCTTTGTCTTGTGGTTCCAGGTTTAATTCACAAGAAGTTCTTCATGATGGCCACTTGTCCGATTATTTGATGAAATTTTGTGATCCATGAGAAAGGTTTTGAATTTGATGCTCAAAACATCAGCTTGCAAGTTTTTCAGAAATCTTCAGTTCTTCAGTCTTCAGCTCTACAGGCTCTAGCTCTTCAGGCTCCCCCCTGGTTTCAGGCCAGGGGAGAGCTGTGTGTCCTCTTCAGATGTCTTCAGGGAATGTCCTTCAAAATCTTCTCTCTTGTTCACCCTTTTATACACTCAATCAGGAAGACTTTTTTTGGTTACATACTGCTTAAAGCTCCGAAGCATGAAGCTCTTATTGGTTTAGAATGCATGTCGCCCAATGGAGTGTAGGGGTCACCTTGAGTGAAGAAACAAGATTTTCTGCTTCTAAGCAGGCCTCGGACAGGCCTGACAAGAAGACAGGAACTCTGTCACAAACTGAACTCTATTTAGGCCATGACAGGTCATTCTAACCATGGAAACTCTCAGTTCTCTCAATCAGATAATGGACAGAACAATCTCTTCTGTTCGTGATTCATGTGTGTTTAACTAAGAATGTTTATGCATTTGTTAAATCATGATAATGACAGTCACAGAAAAAGTGGAAGCACTTCTTTTCTCTTATCGTGCGATAGAGATTTATAATGGTATTAAAAAAACACAGAGAATCTGATTACAATGTTTTCATTGTGTTTTTATGTAAATCACTGTTTTTATTTTACTGTGAACACAGTAATATAATTGTGGATTTTTCATGAGAAAATCTTTCGTTTATCTGGACTAACAGAATGGTTCAGAACTGATTATAAAACAGAAATGTTACATTTAATCATCATAAATGTTTTGCAGTGATTTCTCTTAGAGTCTATCAGAAGGAAGCTAAAGGGGTTATCATGATGTTGAACAACCACAGAATTTTAATCTTGGATGGCGCCAGCCTGGCAAGTCTCTTATCTTTCTTCGCTGACTCATCTCTAAGCCTGAAGGCGGAACCAAAGTCGTCGGTTCTTTTACTAAACCGGACGGCTTTGAGCAACACACTCTTCTTCCTGATTCCAACCTAGGAAGACAGCTGGGATTCTCTCCAGAGAAGCCTCAGCTGTGGCTGAAAATCTGATCCCAAGAGCTAATTAGGGAGGATTTCACAGTCAGGGACCCGGCATGCCTGTCGGTGGTTCCAACTCGAGGCTCCAAGCCTCTAAGTGTGTTTTAACTCCCGAGGGGAGATTTTATTTTGAAGGAGGAACCGGATACAGCTTGAATTTTTCTAGCTTGGACTGAAACAGACGCAAAGTTACCTGGAAAAACACCTGTTCGCCGATGACAGGTAAGCGAGCCGACATCAGTTTCCTGACTGATCGGAGGCGAGCCAATTTCCTACCCCGAGTGTGCCTTAAGAAGTCATCACCGGGTAAAAGCTGATGTGTTTGGAGTGACGTGTCATGTGAAACCTGAGCCCAGAAAAGATGTGCAGTTCCGTTTGACCCTCACTTTGATAATAGTAAAAGTAGTAGTAAACATACAAATCTTACTTTCCTCCTTTCCTTGTTCTTAATTTGCCAAAATTTAAGCTAAAGTGCCAGTAAAATTGTTTGGTGGTTAACATCAGAACTGAAGTTTTTACTATTCTATATGAGTAATCTGAGTAATGTGGGCTAAAAGTCGGACGCGAGTTTTATGCCATTTAACTCTGACACTGTTATAGGAATAACCACAATCAAGTGTAACTTATGATCTGTTCAGTTTGTGTAAATAAATGATTGCATAGTCTTTTATGAATCAACTTGAACTCGTCTGAGCGTTCACTTATTGTGTCACTTTTCACTTCGCACAGTCAAGATATTAACAAGTAATGAGAAATACCTTGGTAAAAGTTTTCCTCATAGCCTTGTGTATGAGAGATGTGGGAGAAGCTTAATTCGCCTTAAGCTCATTTCTTGCATATTGGTGGCACCGAACTGGTCCATTTTTAATGGTAACTCGTTATATTTTTCTCGTTAAAATATTATCGTCTGTGCACTGTGGAAAAACACTGTTTTTCTTCATGTTGGCAATAGTTAAAGTGTTATTATGAGACCATTTGTGGCTGATTGGTGCTCAGAGAATAACAAAAACTGCAGATTTGGTCGGTTTCTGTCATTTTGAAGTTATAAATATGTCCATCCATCCATCCATCCATCCATCCATCCATCCATCCATCCATCCATCCATCCATCCATCCATCCATCGATTTTCTTCCGCCTATCCGGGGTCGGATCGCAGGGGCAGCAGCTTCAGAACGGAGGCCCAGACCCCACTTTCCCCAGCCAATTCTTCCAGCTCCTCCGGGGGAACTCCAAGGCGTTCCCAGGCCAGCCGAGAGACATAGTCCTTCCAGCGTGTCCTGGGTCTTCCTCGGGGCCTCCTCCCGGTGGGACGTGCCCGGAACACCTCACCAGGGACGCATCCAGGAGGCATCCTTACCAGATGCCCGAGCCACCTCAACTGGCTCCTCTTGACTTGGAGGAGCAGTGGCTCTAATCTGAGTCCTTCCGGGATGACCGAACTTCTCACCCTATCTCTAAGGGAGAGCCCTGCCACCCTACGGAGGAAACCCACTTCGGCCGCTTGTATCTGGGACCTCGTTCTTTTGGTCATGACCCAAAGCTCATGACCATAGATGAGGGTAGGAACGTAGATCGACCAGTAAATCGAGAGCTTCGCTTTGTGACTCAGCTCTCTCTTCATCAGGATGGACTGGTACAGCGCCAGCTTTACAGCAGACGCTGCACCAATCCGCCTGTCGATCTCCCGCTCCCTTCTTCCCCCACTCATGAACAAGATCCCCAGATATTTAAACTCCTCCACTTGAAGCAGGACGACCCCCTGACCTGGAGAAGGCACTACTCTTTTCCGGCTCAAGACCATGGCCCCGATTTGAAGGCACTAAGCCTCATCCCGGCCGCTCCGCCACGAACCGCTCCAGCGAGAGCTGCAGATCACATTCCGATGAAGCCAACAGGACCACATCATCCGCAAAAAGCAGAGATGCAATCCTAAGGCCACCAAAATGGATCCCCTCAACACCTCGGCTGCGCCTAGAAATTCTGTCCATGAAAGTAATGAACAGAATCGGTGACAAAGGGCAGCCTTGGCGGAGTCCAACTCTCAAAGGAAACGGACCCGACTTACTGCCGGCAATGCGGACCAGACTCCCGACAGCCCGTATCAAAGGGCCTGGTACCCCATACTC
>NW_013954422.1:5655-7358 GCF_001266775.1 Austrofundulus limnaeus | reverse complement strand
ACTATTATATTATATAATTTACTTTTGTGATCAGTAAAGTATTTTTTAATTGAACAACTACAACATACTCACACTCACTGTTGTAGGGGTCACCTCGAGTAAAGAAACAGGAGTTACTGCCTCAAAGCAGGTCTCGGACAGGCCTGACGAGAAGGCAGGAACATTGCACTCTATTTTAGGCCATGACAGGTCATTTCAACCTAGAAGAGAACTTCAGTTCTCTTATTCAGATAATGAACAGAACAATCTCTTTTGTTCGTGATTCATTTGTTGTTTAACTAAGAATGTTTATGCATTTGTTAATCATAATAATGACTGCCACAAAGAAAGCAGAATCACTTCTATTCTTTTATCGTGCCTAAAAGATTAATTAATGGTATAAAAATCACAGAGAAAATCATCACCATGTCTTCATTGTGTTTTTATATAAATCACAGTTTTTATTTTACTGGAAACATCAGTAAAATAATTTTGAGTTTTCTTGAGAAAATCTTTCATTTATCTGGACTAGCCAAGTTCAGACTTATTATTTAAACAGAAATGTTAATTAATCATCATAAATGTTTTACAGTGATTTCTCTTAGAGTCTATCAGAAGGAGAGTGTAGTGAATTTCATGTACTGTGCCTTTAAGAAATGTGAACGTGCGTCCGAGCAGGTGCGCGCCCTTTGTTCAGTCCAATTTTACATCTCGCTGTGATAAGCTGTTCCCATCTGTCTCGCTAAATAAACCTTGTCCAGACGCTGAAGATTATCGTCATTTTTTTCATTCAACATTCAACAACTTTCAGGCAAGACGCTCTCTGATTTTCCAGCAACCCAGCAGCACCAGACGAGGAGAGACGGAGGGAACAGCCGGCAGACAACCTCAGAAGAACCGAACCGAACACAGCATAAAATGGCGTCAACAGGCCTGTACAGTCTTAAGGTTAATATTGAATTAGCAGGGGTATTATTGGCCATATTTACTTCTGTTTTTTTTTTTTATTTTTATGCCTCAGAGACTCAGGACAGTTCATATAAGGTTTGTCGGCTGGTCACAGCGATGGGCTCCGTCTAATGTCTGGAGTTCTGTCTTTGTTTTGTTTTGTGTGTTCAACCTTGCTAAGTTATTTGTTATTTTTTGCGACGTGTTGCCCGCCGCAGGGATTAAGTGTGTGTTCTCTGGCGGTTTATGAGTAATGTACGCGTACTTTTGAAGAAAAAGTGTTGAGATGCATCTCTTGTATTGAGTTTTCGCCGCATCTCCGTAGTTGAGAAACGGGTCGGCAGAGAGACGTCTTTGTCACCCGGGTAGCTGCTGGAGGGCACGGTGAACTGTTGTGTACGGGGCCGTTCAGCCTGGTCCTTTGTTCTCTCGCCCGGATAAAAGTACCCGGTTGCAGTATCTTCTGAGGCCTAAGTACTGTTTAATTCCGATGAAATAGGCCGGGGAGGAAACAAAATATTGGGTGGTGGAGGCTCCGTCTAGTTACTGGAAGTTTAAAGGGGACATGTCATGGTTTTTTTGTTGTTTTTTTAAAGTTCTGTTCAAGCAAGGGAATACAGGCCTGTGTGTTTGTCTGTCCTAAATGTGTGTTTGATGTTAATTGTGGGGTTTTGTTGTTTTTCTGTTTATTATTTGTGTATTGGCTCTTTGCACGGTGTGGCTACGTGACTTCCGCTAACTGGAAGGTGTGAGGACAAGTACTTCCGGGTTGGTGG
>NW_013954422.1:0-2412 GCF_001266775.1 Austrofundulus limnaeus | reverse complement strand
TTTTTAGTACTAAAAAGATCAGACAGATGGCGCTGTGACTGTAAATTGTAGATCTGTCTTTCTCAAATAAAAATATCAAAAAACAAGAATTTAAAATTTTGCAACACGACAACTTCACTTTTGAATAAGGAGACATATTTGCATAGTTTGCATGCAAAGTATTTCAACCTTTTGGAGAGAATATTTAACTATCAGCTGGTGAGTGACAGCAGACGACATGATGCTGTCAAAAGTTTGGATGTTATTTTTTTCCCTCACTTGTGAAGGTTGAATTTAATTTTTCTTTTACCTTCTCTTTAACTCAAACTTCAAAATCTGTTAATTTCATAAAAGACAAAACAAGACTTTTAGGCTCAGTGTTATGCAAATAATTTTTTTACACTTGGTACATTCTTAACAGCATTCTTAAATGTAATTCTAAGAAGTTTGATAAATACATGCCAGGATTATTTCATTAAAATTACTTAAATCAGAGACACCAGCCCTCGATAACAACAACTGCTTTATTTAGCCCATGCCTTCACAAGGGGTCCATTCTGGTAATTGACCAGGAAACAAGCCACATTGAAGAGCTCATCAATGATCCCACACACAGACACCGGGAGTACATGGTCAAAAAGTTTGTTCTCCTTCACTCTCCTGATGCAGCGCTCTACGTGGACCCTTAGCCGAGCAATGGATTGAGTCTCACGGACATCATGTGGGCTCATCTGATTTTTTCCTGAGAGGAAGGCTGGCCTATATACTTTACAAGTAGCCAGACTGTCAACTAGAAAGCCCTTGTCAACCATTATTGCCATGTCAGGCTGCAGTAACCTGACAATGCCTGACTGTTTGAAGATCTCACGATCGCTCATGGATCCAGCAAAAAGGGCAGAGACAAATGTGATAGCACCATGAGGTGCCATGCCAATCATGGCCTTGAGTGTAGAGTGGGACTTGTAAGTAGAAAACACCTCACTCTGCAACAGGAGATCTGATGGTGTCTGACAGTAGATCTCAGTGCAGTCAAGCACTACCTGGGTGTCAGGGTATGAAGCAAACTCGGCCGGAAGTCGTGCACGCACCACCTCTTTGGGCAACCAGAGYCGTTTGCTTCCAAGCAGTTGGTAGAGGAAGTTGGCCCACGTGTTGATGATCCTGCTTACTGTTGTTCGGTGAATGCCAAACCTTTCAGCAAGATCTTGTTGTGGCTGGCCCAAGGACAGGTACATCAAAAAAAGGAACAGCTCATCAATAGGAGGAAGTTTCTTCAAAAGACACAAAAACAATGAACAGAAATTAAAATACAACTCTTACAATAAAACTTCTACAAAGCTATGTTTATAAATGCTTTTGAGAGTCCTGTTTTTAGGGGGTAATTATTGGTATGAAAAGTAAACAAAAAGTGTGTTTTTCCCTGATRATATCAATTTATAATTATGTAGTTCCTAGTTACTGCACTGGAGCATAATCCCAAAGCTTCATGCTCAGTCAGCTCTGAGATCTGACCATACACACTGCAGGGATTACCCCAGATCTGACTGTCACACACTGATCTATAAAATAATACATCATACCGTGGATGTGTGAAATCTGTCAGAGCCAGCTATGGAGGCCTTGGTATTGGTGACCCGTATCATCTTGGTCTTCACTGCACGCTCCACAAGCTTCCAYAAATATTGGAAATGTTTGTATGAAGCAAATCTGTGATAAGAAAATACAACTACATAAAATACAACAGTAATTGATGTCATAACCTTTTATTTTAAGTCCCACTGTTAAGCTAAATAAAAGAGGACTGTTTTGAAACAATTTGTTTTTCCATAACACCAAATACAAAGCAAGGACAGTGCAAGCAAATCTTAATTTCTTATTTTCTTAATGAATAAACATATGAAATGGATAAAGTGTAAAAATGTATTTTTTTAAATTTCATTTTGAGCTCGTTTTGAGCTCTTATACCATCTCAGCTTTATGTGCAATATTACAAATATGTCAGCCTGCTGGATTACACAGGCATGCCAACTGTATTTAGTAAACAAACAAAATCAGCTGTTCAGCAGGATGATCTACTCTTCAATCCAAGACAAAATCACTATTAAATTAGTTTAATAATAAATAGTCATTAATAAATGTAACCGTTGTTATGATTATATTCAATCATACTGATTTGTTGATGGGTTGGATTGGATGTTGACAATACTTATGTACTTATTAGCAGCTTATTTATCACCACATTAAATGAGTGAAATGTCAACTGACTCAGTTAAAGTAACTCAACTGTAACAGCATTACGCTAAATTAATAGAAATACGTATGAGACCCATCACATCGAAACCAGGATTAAGTCCAAAATTGATATATGGAGAAATAGGCAAAGTGTTTTGACTAAAATGTTAACAAAAATTGCCTTTTGTCAAAATATAATGA
>NW_013954421.1:3182-27601 GCF_001266775.1 Austrofundulus limnaeus | reverse complement strand
ATGAATAATTCCTAGTTAGTGTTTCTCATCATCATCCTGTGATCTTGTGTTGAAACCACCGTTCAAATCCTCACATTTCCTGCTTTATCTGCAGCAGCGGGCAAAAAGGGTCAGAAAATAAATCAGACCAAAAGTAATAAACACCGTCAGGTGATGGGCCTGGGGTTAAAACCAACAAAGACCAGCAGGGAGCAGAGATGAGATATAGTTGTATAGTTTTCTCTCCTCTCCGTCTTTTTGTTCTTTTTTAACTTGTGTATAAGGAAATCGGTGATACGGTGAGAGAGGAGCCGACTGATCTGTTTGTTCAAACTCCAGGAGCGCGTGGGAAACTTCCTGGCTGATTTCTACTCTGTGAACGGCCTGGTGCTGGAGTCCAGGAAGAGGCGAGAGCATCTGAGCGAGGAGGACATCTTGAGGAATAAAGCCATCATGGAGAGTCTGAGCAAAGGAGGGAACCTCAKCGACCAGAACTTTGAGGTGATCACCAACTTTGTGGAGTTCTGTCACAATGACCCGTTTATTAGTAGTGTTGTCATCATGATTCTATAGCAAGTGACGTTTCTGCCATTTACTCACTAAAACCTAACTTCAGTCAGGATGTTATCAGTTTTTCTCAAACTGAGTACAAGTACTTMATCTGGGGTCGATACAGAGTACTTACTGAGTTAGAAACTAAACATTACACTTTAAAAACACAAATACACAGAAGTAGATTTCCTAATGTACTACTACAACAAATGTCAATATTTTCTTGTAYATAACTGAAATATGTCACGGAGGATAAATTATTRTTTCTCTTTCTGTCCTCCTGCTGTACGTCACAGAAGCACTAAGTACAGTGTTGGATAAAGTACCTCAAARTGATACTTGARTAAAAGTACAAGTATCTTATCATAAAGTTACTTTGGTAAAAGTTAAAATCTCCTCTAAGAATATTACTTGAGTCTTAAAGGAGCTGATTTTTTTGTACTGAAGTATCAAAAGTAAGTTTCTGACATAAAATGTACTTAAGTACACTACTCAAAAAAATAAAGGGACCACTTAAACAACGCACGCTAACTCCCGATCTTAATCAATGAAATATTCKCATTGAGTACTTTGTTCTGTACAGAGTTGAATGTGCTTCACAAAAGTTTGATTTACTTGGACTTAGCGTGCGTTGTTTAAGTGTTCCCTTTATTTTTTTGAGCAGTGTATTAAAAGTAAAAGTATTGAGTAAAAATCAGTGGTTAGATTTTCCAAAATGACATTTATTGAGAGATGACCTCCCCAAAAAAACTTTTTTTATAAAAGGCGTGCAGCTGTGATAGTTTGTGTACAAACTAATACAGTATCAGAATAATATATATTTGTATTTCTCATCCAACCACAATTAAATTCACTCTGTCCAGGAGGCACAATTTATCAGGATAATGTTTCGTTTTAACAATGAAATAGAAGTAACGACTTTTTACTTCTTATCTTAAAAAAATGCAAGAAGTTGAAGTAAAAGGTAGGCTGAAAAATAATTACTCAAGTGAAGTACAGCTAACCAAAATTTCGATTTAAGTACAGTAATAAAGTATTTGTACTTAGTTACTTTACAACTCTGACTAMGCATAAAAACAGCAGGTGTTTGTTTCACACTGGAAGAGATGAAAAGAAGATGTGAATGTCAGTTTCATATGGGTTCTTTATCCATCCCCTCACCAAACTAAACCACAAATACAAAAACACTAAAATCTTATTTAAATAATAAGTAAGGTTTACTTCAGCCTCGGGCCTCTAACTTTAGTTAATTAGTTGAGTTGGATTGGACTCAAACAGTGTTTATGGCCTCAATCTAAACTCTAGTCAGAGGGGCTGTAGGCCTATAAGGCAGCAGAGACACCTTGTTTCAAATAACATAAATGTGCTTTAAAGTCATTGTGTAATGTCTAAGTTCTAACTCAGTAAGTACTTTGTATGGACGAGTACCCCAGCTGAAGTAGCTCTTCTMAGTTTGAGAAAATCTGGTATCGGGACACCCCTAACAAAAAGGCTTAGTGAAACCTTATTTACCTTAAGAGATATCTTATTATCTGTCTTTTTAGTGATCATTTGGTATGTTTTTGGTTTAAAGGCCTGGTTGATTTTCTTAGAGCTCGAGATCAGAAAACCCTCCAAAACATTTTAGTAAAAACGAGTGTAACTTCAGGCCCTTCCTGTCCAGTCCTGAAACTATGGGCCACGTCTCTCACACAGCAGTGAGGTTCTGTAAGGTTTATTATGTCTGCGTTTGAAGATAAATCCTGTAGAATCAGGATGGATTTCCTGCCAAACTTCTGAAATTGAAAATCCCACCTCCCTCCCTACTGCCACCTGCTGGTGACGGCGTCAGAGCTGCAGCATAGTGACACACCCCTCCATCCCCTCTCTCTACAGTATGTTCCAGAGTTTGCTTAGCAAGCTCTTGTCTAAACACAGAGCATAAAGCCGGCGACACAGTAAAGACAAAGCTTCTCCGCGCACACTGGACGCCTTTTTTAGCTGCTGTTATGCTCCTTTCTCTTGTTCTGGGCCGGGCCTTTTGTTTCATCACGCTGCCCTTTTTGTTTGCTTCTAGCGCAGGCAATTCCTGCCTAGTCATGTTGAAAGTGAAAAGGCTGCCTCCGTTTCACCGGAGGAGAAGTTCTGTGCTCCTGCCTCGGTGCAAACTACTTCCTGTGATGCAGGCGTGTTTACAGCAGGTCAGTCTGTGGGCACAGGCAGGCACGCAGGGCCTTTTCATGCTATTGATGGCTTGGACGATTGTTATCCCCCCCCGTCTACTCTGCCGCCATGGATTGAGTGAGGCGGGGAGTGGCATATTTGCTTTTGTGTGCTCTGTTCTCATCACAACAACACGCCGATGCCAGTACGCAGCGTGCGGGGACAAACACACATCTGTGACGACSGATCGTTCTGTCCTGGACACTCGCTTACAAAAACACATCAGACAAACTCTGAACTCCAACTCTTGTAGGGAAGAGTTAATTTTGGGAGAATGTCAGTTTTATCTAGTTCAGGGTCGGGCGGAACAAGTTGTCCCGTCCTAAAATAAACTGACACTGAAGAAGTGATTGAAGAAGGCGAAGCGACAAGTCTGAGATGATTCAGTGTGAGGAGGAGTTTTTTTTTTCTTGTTTCAGCTGCTCTGGATGGTAGAGTTTCAGTGAARATTACCTGCTGATAAAACAGTTTATTTAGTGTTACTGATAAGAGTTGATCTTTCTGAAAATTTATTTAAAGCTGAGCAATAAAGACGCCCACAAACACATTTTCTTGGTGCCTATAGATTATTTTTAATCATACTTTCCCGAAGCTGCAAAGGACTAAAGATGAAAACTCTCATGTTGAGTCTGTTTGAGAAATAGTGTCTGATTTCAAGAATTTGTGTGGACATACGTTTCGTTCCTGTACTGTGTTTGAGGGACTTCTCAGAAATTCAGGTTGATGAGGCCACAGAGACRGTTACTGTAAGTTAGTGTGTGACGCCCTCTAGTGCACAAAGGTAGCTGTGCAGGTTTTGTTTTTTGTTAACAAATGTTTTGATTTTTCTCACCTTATTCAGCTAAAATTAATTTGAGGAAAACAAAAACAGCTTAAGTGCAAAAACATACATACACTTAGGTTATTATGTTTGTTTTTGACCAGTTTTTTAAAAATAGTCACTGTTTTTATGAGATTAAATTACTTTCATTTTTATTAGCAGTTTTGTCATTTTGTTTGGTCTCACATCAGAGACGCTCAACGTTGCTTTTCTAACTATTTTTATTTAATTTGTTTCTCAGTCAACAAGAAGGCAATCTCTGACTCCGCCCTCCCCAAACACTATATCATGGGAAGAATATATCACCTCTGACAACGGAAGGTAGGTGTTCGTTTTAAAGGAATCTCAGATACTGTYACGTGTTGGCCTTAATGCTATTTCTCTTCTATTATTAGTTTACTATTAGTTTTCTTACTAAACGTTGTTTATGACACGTGGAAACATCTAATTACTTAAACTATATATATTTAGAATATTTTTTAATTAAGCAAATTGCCATTTTGTTATTGATGCAGACCGTTCTGGGAATGATGAGAATGATGGGTTAATTCAATTTATAATAATAATAATAATAATAATAATAATAATAATAATAATAATAATAATAAATTTTATTTATAACGCACTTTACATTTACAAAAAAAATCTCTAAGTGCTACAAACGATAAAATAGCAACAAAACAAGGACTGTAAGATACAAATTTCATTTCAGTTTATACCTCGCCAAGTCACAACAAACCTCTCAGGGCACTGTACACAAACCATCTAAAGAAGCCAGCAGATGGCATTAAGACCTCACAAGCTGCGTTTCCATTGCAAATGTGCGCAAAACTTTGTTGATATTCTGGTCATGTCGAAAAACACAGTTTCGCAACTGCGGTGTTTCCATTAAGTAAGAAATGCTATTAAAGTCACGCATGAATACGTTGTTCTTGAAATAAGTCATTACAAACATGGCGGCAATGGATGTAAACACATAGCATATTGCTACCGCGACACTAGCGCTCATCATCAGAGACATCGGCGTCTTTTATTGAGGTTTTCCAGCGACAAGCCCCTACTTGGGAGCGGCTACGTAGGCTGTGTTTTTGGGAAATTGTAGTCGGTGAGTTTACTACTAATTTTATGATATTACTACTATTTCTACTTCCTGTTATCTTCTTCATCGTCTTTTTCGCCAGTAGAAACAGCCAGTTGTTGATCACGACTCCCGTGATGCAAAAAAAGTGTTTCCATTGCAGTTTTGCGAAAAACACCAATTTTGATACGGCCGGAAAACCACCTCATCCTAGCGCAAAAATATTTTGTCGAAAAATGTAATTTTTTTCAAAATTGATGTGTTTCCATTGAGCAAATTTGTTTTCGAAATTCTAATTTGCGCACTTTCATGGTCAATGGAAATGCAGCTACAGTCTCCCATCCTGAGCAGCAGATTGGTGACAGTGGGAAGGAGAAACTCATTTTTAACAGGAAGAAACCTCCAGCAGAACCAGGTTACAGTTTAGAATGAAACACAAAGAATTCAGGCTAAAAAGCTATAATGTGTGACAATAAAGTTAGATGTTGTATTAGTTTTGCACAATATATGGGCTGAAACAAATGTGATGTTTAATAAATTAGCTCCAGAGCTAACGCCATTAATTTATACTTAGCACAAAAAGTAAGGAAATGTGTGTTTGGTAGATTTTTTCTTTCGCTTTTTAGCAATAAATCTTATGCCTTTGGAAAACCTGTTAATTTCCCTTTTTAAATGGTGCCACATTTGTAAGGAACATGCATTTGTGGAACGAGCAGTAGACCTGAATATGTGGGTTACGCACATGAAAAATGTGCTAGATCTTCTAAGCCAAACAGTTAATTTTGTTGTTGCTACTGACACGTGTTTTGAGCTTCTGGTACCCCAAGGTGCTGCCAACCAGGTACCAGCTGTAAGAAATCTAATAAACACAGATTTCCTTACTTTTTGTGTGAAGTATGTATTAGCTTGGGAGCTAACATCATGTATATAATTAGCTTGGGAGCTAACATCATATATATAATTAGCTTGGGAGCTAACATCATATATATAATTAGCTTGGGAGCTAACATCACATATATAATTAGCTTGGGAGCTAACATCATATATATAATTAGCTTGGGAGCTAACATCACATATATAATTAGCTTGGGAGCTAACATCATAAATATAATTAGCTTGGGAGCTAACTTCATATATATAATTAGCTTGGGAGCTAACTTCATATATATAATTAGCTTGGGAGCTAATGCCAAAAAATATAGTAGCTGGGGAACCAATGTAAAAAAAATATTAACTTGGGAGCTAACACCATGTATGTTTTAGCTCAGAAGAGGATGATGCCATATACGTATTTGCATATAATATAATGTAATGTAATATAATATATGTATAGATACAGTAGCTTGGGAGCTAAAGGCTAAATATATTATCTTGGGAGCTAACACCATCTTTATAGTAGCTTGGGAGCTGACTCYATATATAACATGGTCCTGTTTCATTTAAAAGGGCTGATTGTCAGATATTATCTGACAATCTGACTAAATTATCCTTAAAAAAGAATAGAGCTCGSACCAGAGCACCAGTAAGCATCATTTGCTGAAAATGCTTTGCAGCGTAAATAACATGGTGACATCGGATTGACTATTTTATTTTAATTTATAAAAACTACAGAGTCTAATTTTACATGTAGTCAAAGTTCTCTTTAAGAAGATGTGTATTTAGTTACCTAGTTCTCTTAAATGGAAYATGTTGCTGTTATTTTCTCAGAGCACCTCATCTAGGAAGAGAGCTGGTCTGCAAGGAGAGCAAGAAGAACTTCAAAGCCACGATAGCCATGAGTCAAGACTTCCCTCTGGGCATCGAATCGTGAGTTAATGCTGACCTCAAACACAAACCTACTGCCCCGACCTGGTGCTGGATATAAAAGACTTTTATTAAAATGAGAATATGTGAACATGCTGGGTTTCTCTTACAGGTTATTGAACGTTCTGGAGGTGATCGCACCCTTCAAGCACTTTAATAAACTCAGGGAGTTTGTTCAGATGAAGCTCCCCCCTGGTTTCCCCGTCAAGCTGGGTAAAACAGTCAAAGAAGGAGAACATTTTCAAGTCATATTGTTAAAATCTGTAAAGAATTTTTTTAATTTGTAATTTTTTTCTACAGACATCCCCGTCTTTCCTACCATCACAGCCACGGTGACATTTCAGGAGTTTCGCTACGACGAGTTTGACGGATCCATTTTTACCATTCCCAACGACTATAAAGAAGACCCGAGCCGGTTCCCCGACCTTTAACCTCCGGACTTTAAACAGGCCACTTCGTTCCTACAAAACACACCTTTTAAAAGACTCTCATCAGTCAAAGGGCATTGAACTGAAAAAAAAAAAGGCAACAGAGCAAGTGAGTTTGATGTATTATGGGATATGAGTAGCAAACGAACACCAGTTCAGTTGTATTTAAATGTGTAAGTAATGATTTTAAAGGGGCTTTCTTAAAACTAAAATRTAGTTGAGCACTGAAAATGTGTGAGAAGCTTGAGAGGAATTCTGCTCTAATTAGGTTCTACAACGAAAGCACGCTGGACAAAACACAAAAAGTACTRATGACGTTACTTTTATACAAAAACTAAGGTGCAGGCTTAGAAAGCAGGAAGGTAAAAATCATCCAGTCATGTTCATATGAGGCAAAAAAAAACCTAAATAATTAGGCTTGATTTGAACAGAWTTCCTCTTCTGCTCATTACAAATGTCTGTGATTATATATAAGAATGATTTTCATGGGACAAATATCACTGAATATTTGAGTACTTTTTGGATTCACTACAGCTGAGTTTAACATGTTTTGTGTATAATGTTAAACCTTTAACCCTGCRTTTGGGAATATCAAATTGGCTGTGAGTTTTAAGTTGTTAAACTTTTTTCTTTTGTCACCGTTTTTTAAAAACAATCCTGTTATAAGTAGTGGAGAACAAACTGATGTTAACAAAAACGAGTACGACTCAGAAAACAGGCTTTTGCTTTGCACCATTTACACTTCTGTTTTAGTTAGGTATTTTTGTTTTATTTACTTTTATCCAGTGGTGGGCACAGCTAACCAAAGTCTTAGCTTCACTAGCTGCCAACCTGTTACGCTAAAAATGAGCTTTGCTAGCCACCAGTTCGCTACATTAGCTTCGCAAGCTAAACTGTTAAACGGGTAAAATAAATTATTGGAAGCTAATGCTAACTCAAAGTTTACCATTTAAAACAGACATGTAGTATCTACAGAAATTGTTATAAAAATCCTTATGTCCACCAAACAGTTAAAGCTACACACAGTGTAATCAAAATGCTAAAGATGCTACGCACATAAACGGCGCATGACGCAGGCGTGCAGCGCCTCGTGAGAGGGGGTAGTTGTTTTTTTTTTGTTTATTTGTTTGTTTGTTTGTTTGTTTTTTCTAAGTTACCAGAACTAAATTTTGTGTAATCTACTCGGTCTTTTTAAGTTAGCAACGATGCTAATCTGCCGAATGAACTGTTAGCTTYGCTATTAGCTGTTAGCAGATTAGCMTAACTGTGCCCACCACTGATTTTATCCTTTTAAACTGACAGGCTTTTTGTTCTCTACAAGAGGGAGAGTCGTGTAATTTCTTTTTTTWAATGTARCAGTTTGTGAGCTGAGTCAGAAGATTTCTTGTTTAGTTTTTTTAAGTGGCGGTACGTTTTGTACATACTTTGTTTATTTTATTTTTTTCCTGTKATGATCTCCCTCACGTATGTTTAAACAATCCTGAAAAGCACAAAGCACCTAGAAAGATTTTACCTTTTAAAAACAGGAAATATTTAACCGGTGCTGGATGTTGCAGGGTATTTTTTTTTTTGAAAGGAGATTGTTTTACCCATGTTTAGTAAAACCAAAATTCAGTATCATTGTTCCTGACATTCCATACTTTAGTTCTGTGCAACTAGTGGAAGCGACTTCACTGACTTTAATGCTTTACCTGGTATTTGACGCTCYTTCCATCGAAGCTGCTCTGATTTTCTGTAGGGATTCGTTCGACCATCTACATGTCAGTTGTACAGCAAAAAAAAAAAAAAAAGTTGTGTTTGTCTGCAACACTATTTTCATATAAAATGTACTAAAATAAAAATATCTAACAGTCTCTTTTTACCACATCCAGTTATTGGGTTCATCTTCACAGCTGCTTCCTGTTTCCACTCACCTCACTGAGATGTTTCTGCAGCTCCACCTGTGGTGAGTTCAGCTGAYTGGATGTGATTTAGAAAGGCTCACATCTGTCTAAATAAGGTCCCACAGGTGTCTGAGGCAGGATTGTCTCGAGGCGCAAACCTGGGTGAGGGTACAAAAACATTTCTGCTGCTTTGAAGGTCCTAATAAACACYGTGACCTCCATTCTTAAAAGGGCAATATTATGTGTTTCTAAGGCATATATTTAAATACTATACCATAACAAAATAACTATGTCACCTTCATTTGTTATTAAAATGATGTTTATATGTTTAAATAGAAAATAAACTTGACTTCTCATCATATCTGTTTCTAAACGCCTTGAAATTTGGCCTCTGTCTCTTGAAGAACCTCCTTCCGCTTCTGTCCTGACCATTTCAGCACGGGGCTGGGTGTTTAGAGACACAGCTAAGAGGAGGAGCTGGTCCCTAAAGGTGGTTCTAGTCCCAGCCGGTGGTTTTTGCTCTCCTGCCTGGCTGCCTCAGGACACCACAGGATTTCTCAAACATGCATGAATGAGTCAAAGCAAGACTCTGGGCAAGTTTTTGATGAGAGGATTAAATTATAACATGATATAAAACTCAAAGTTGATTTTATGTGATATAGCCCCTTTTAAAAAGGTGGCTGTTAAAACTGAGCAATAAKAAACCTCCAGCAGAACTGGGCTCAGGACAGGCAGTCATCTCCCTCAGCCAGCTGGGTTTGAGGGATAGAAAAGAGACACAGACAAACAGAAGAACTTCTCCTCTGGAAGAGAGACAAAGAAAAATGTAGCAATAACAATAAACATGAAGAGAAAAGTGACTAAAGACAACATAGTGAGGGGAAATGTGCTCAGTTTGTGCTCCAGCAGTCTAAGTCTAAAGCAGCAGAAATGAATAATAATTCAGGAAACCTACGTCTAACTATATGATTTATCAAAAAGGAAAGTCTTCTGTCATCTTAAAAGTAGACAGAGTGTCAGCCTCACGGACAGAAACTGGAAGTTGGTTCCACAAGAGAGRAGCTTGATAACTGAAAGCTCTGCCTCCCATTCTACTTTTAGAAACTCCAGGAACCACAAGTAAACCTGTAGTCTGAGAGCGAAGTGCTCTGTTAGGAAAGTATGGAACAATAAGTTGTATGATGGAGCTTGATTGTTGAGAGCTTATTTAGAGTTAAGAACTTAAAGGTTTGGCTGTTTTGTAGCACTTCTCTGGTCTGATGAGACAAAGTGAAGCACGGCTATGGCAGCATCATGCTGTGGGGATGTTTTYCAGCTGCAGGAAGTGGGAGACTAGCCAGGATAGATGTTTAGAGACATTCTGGATTACCCCCCCCCCCAACCCCCAGCTCACTCTTGACCTCCGTTCTCATCACATTCATGTTTTAGTCCAGTGGTTTTCAAACCTTTTRGCTTCTGTTGTAGAAACTTGTGATATTACTGGTTTAATACTGTTACCAACACAGTAAACAAACCTTATAATTATGATGCCACTTTATGAATTTATTGTTGTGTTTTTGCAAACATGATGAACATATTCCATTAACAATTTCTTTGCATTTAAATTGATGTAAGTCATCCAGGGACCCTCACTTTATTTTTTATGACCCACAAAAGGAGTCCAAGACCCCAACTTTGCTAACCCATGAAATATTTAACTAAAAATAAAATGCCTAATATATTTATTTCACCAATGATGACACAAGGTAAGAGTTTAACCCATTTTTATTTGTTTCCTTTGGAAAAACGTATTTAAAGACTCATGACAGTTTTATCTACAATCCCAACTGAAGAGTTGTAAATGTRTGAGCCGACATGTGACAGTGCATTTAGAGGTAAACACCTCCAAAATAAAACATGGTGAAAGAACAGCTTTTAGATACATTTTACTGTCAGGACTGAGATGTGTGACGAGAGAAAACAAAATATAACCACGACACAGATGTTTAAAACCATATTTCATGTATTTTAGTATTTGTGTCAATAAAAAAAGCTTCACTCCTCTGTTTCTACAGCGAGACACAAACATTGTTAACTTTGTGGGATCAGGCACAGACATCATGTAGAATACATTAAAATATAAAAACAGTGAAAAAACACACATGACTGGTCTCAGGAAGCTCAGTCGCTCATCTCCATGTCCTCCTGATGATGATCGTCTCCGTTCAGTTTGGACTTCTTGGAGCTCCGGGCCTCGGTCCTCTCCGTCTCCTCCTGGTTTGTGGGAGACGTGACGGAATCGGAGTCGCTCTTCCTCTCGTCGTCTTCTTCCTCTCCCTTTTCGCTGTCGTAACCTTGCTCCTCTTCATCGTAGTCTCGGGTCACCTGTTGGGAATTTATTGTTACTTCAACATTTTCCTTTGAAGCAGGCGGTTTTTGTGTTTTTTTTTTTTTTTTGACGAGATGTTTTTACACGAAGCTCCGCCCACACACCCACCTTTACGTCTCCTTTCTCGCTGTCAGACAAGTGGTCTCGATCTCGCTCCTTGTCTTTGTTCTTCTTCTTGCTGGTTGAGTGTTCTTGTTCGTCTCTGCTCCGGTCCCGATCCCGGTCCTCCCTCCTGTCCCTGTTCCGGTCCTTCTCACGGTCCTTGTCCTTCTTTTTTTCTTTCTTGTGGCTGTTTTAATTAAATGTATTAATGTTTAGTTGGGGTTGTTTGCAGTTGATGTAACAAAAAAAGGGAACATAGGATCTCACCGTCTCGGAGATGGAGACCTGGAGGGCTTTCTCCTGGGGGACCTGGAAGCACTGCGACTACGCCTGTGCCTCCTGAAACATACGTGAGCTTGTTTGGCTGCTGTGATAAAAGCATCATGAAGGTAGTTAGATATCGTGTTAACACTCACCGGTTAACGCTTCGAGACCTCCTGGCACTGCTGTAGCTCTTAGGGGGCGTCTTAGACCTTTTCTTTGACTTTTCCTCCTTCCTCCGGTCTCTGTTCAGGCAAAATAAACTAAAGTATTTAGTCACAGGAAACATAAGTGTGAAACTTTCGCCGTCAGAACAAGAATGAAGCGACTAACCTGGATCTACTTCGACGACCTCGGTCCTGAGAGTGAGTCCTCCTCCTGCGGGGACTCTTGGACCTCCTTTTACTTCTCGAGGTTCTTGAATGAGACCGACGTCGAGACCTGCTCCTCGAACGTCTGCACATAAAGAGCCGACCCTTAAAGAACATCGTTTGTTTTGGCAAAAGGGAATCTGGTTCCTGGTTTTGTTGGACCTTTTACCTGTGTCTCGATGGAGACCTGGACCGTTTGCGCCGCGACCGAGAACGGGAGCGTTTATGTTTCCCGTCTTTCTTGCCTGCAAAATGTTAAAAAAACAAATGTTCATAACTGACAGAAAGCAAACGTGTTTCCCCAAATACAAGAACAAGTATTTTACAACTCACTGAACTGAAATACGCAGCTGAATTTAATACTTCATTAACAGGAAACTGACATTAACTGTAAACAATCATTTCAGCAAAGTATTCTACATTCAAAGTTAGTTTTAAAACACATTTGTGACCCATCTAAAATTTGGTCAAAATGACCTGAGCACATTTTCCAGATTCCTGACTTTAAAGCTACATCTTGATCCCGATAGGAGGGTTTCCTGAGATACGCCTTGATTTATCTTCCTAATCAGCATAACCCATTTATATTTGGTCTGAATCCTATTTTTTAAGTTATTCTAATGAGGAATTATTGATGCCATTCTATAGAGGAAACTTCAAACAATATCTGGATATAAAGATTTACCAGATGAACGGGAAAAAGCTTTGCTAGCTCGCAGAGAAAATGATAAATTATGTTCGGCTTTTCTGGTCAAAAAAAGTGCTTAAAATTCTTTAAGATTATAGTTCAGACATTTAAACAACCTGTAGATAAGTTATTTATTCATTAAATTATGACAAAATGCAATAGTTACATATGTTTGAACCAATAGCTGCTATTTCTCCACACACCACTTTGAGACCTAATCCTCGTTTTGATGCGATGAGTTACATATACCTTAGAAAATTATCTTTACAAAGGTTAACTGTCTTCACAGTGAACTCACTTCCAGGTTCAATCGCATCTAAAATCAGAGACTGAGCTTCTCTGACTTTCTTCATGGTCTCTTCGATCTCCTTGTTGGAAGAATCTGGTTTCAGTCCAGGAGTTAAGTTCAGTCCAGCAGCTAATGGACTCAGCCTGCAACAAGTCAGGATTAACATTCAGTTAAATAAAACTCTGACTGGAAAGCAAACCAGAGGAAGATGAGCGGTAGTTTCTTACTTTGGATCCATGGACTGCATGAGCTTCAGAAAGTCTGCAGAAATAGCCTGAGAAAGAACAGCCGTCTTACTTTACTTCATTATAAAACAGCTGAAACTACGGTTGTAGTTTATTCTCACCTGTTGGCTCAGGCTGGACCCGGCGAGTCCCATGGCAGCCATTTGTTCTAGGTTGGGCGCTCCGAGACCTCCAAACGGTGTTGCTGTCAGCTGAAATACCACAGAACCAATTTTACACTTCATATATATATTTCAAAACACAAATAAAGAGTTACTTGTAACACAAATTTAGTGTGAAAACCAGTGGTGGGCGCAGCTCTGCTAATCTGCTAACAGTGGAGCTAACTTTTCCTTTAGCAGATTAGCATTTTTCCTAACTTTGGACACCATTAGCTTCTACTAAATTGAGTTTACTAATTATAAGGATGCTAATGAAAACCAAGAACTCTCCCCTCACACATGCACCGTGTGCATGCGTAGCATCGTTAGCATTTTCAAATTCACCTGCTTGTTGTTTTCAATACATTTGGTGGATGTAGAAATGTTTTTATGAGCTTTTAACCAAGTTTCTGTGGATACCACACATCTATGTTTAAATGACAGACCTCGAGTTAGCAGTTATCAGTTAGCATTAGCTTCCGTAGCGGATTGGCGGCTAGCTGTGCCTACCACTGGTGAAAACTAACCGATGCCAGAGGATTTGGTGTTGGAAGAAGACCTCCACCGGGCATCATTCCTGCCAAAGCATTAGCTGGAGCCAGGAGCGACATGGCTTTAGATTCATCAGGAATAACTCCTGGAGGGAAAACACAAACATTAGCGCACGCTCAAGGGAAAACGATGACAACATTAAGACAAGACTTGCAGACAAGCCACCTCAGTCTAACTACTCTGTAGTTAAAAATAAATGCATAAAAATCCACTTTTTTTTGTCTTGTCTGTAAATCTTGATTTGTTTTGTGAAAAGTACAATTTGTGGGGATTAGCAGATCAAAAGTTACAATACACACTGTGGTCAACACTGCCAAGATTTTATCACCTGTACTTGTTTTTTAAGTCATGAACCAAACGTTAGCAAGCACAGCCGGTTGTCCCGTGGGATGTGCTCTCAAATTTCATTATGAACAAGCGACTCGCGCCGGCTGCTTCGCTATAAAGCACACAAAAACATTGAGATACAGAAAACAAAGTTCATGATTTGGGTGTAGACACAATCATACATTTCAACATCACTTACCATTACCTCTACAAAAGCTTTTTGTCGATCCCACACAGAAAAAAAAAAGATGCTACACAAAACACTAAACAGAGTCAAAAACAATCTGAACTTAACTATTACCAGCAATGGTTGTGATAAAAATAATAAAATATATGTTCAAAGTTGAGATGATCATCCAAAGCTGTGCAATCTGAAAACAGGCTATTTTTTTTTAATCTGACATTTTTCACACTTCAAAACAAGAAGACACACACACACACCCATCAACACACACCCAACAGAAAAGACACTTGAGAAACAGGATAAGGCTGCAGAAGACAAAACTGTTGGTGGCATTTTCAGCAGGGCCTGGTAACTAGGGCTGGCTGAACCAGGAAAAAGAACTGTAAAACACAACAACAAAAGAAAACACCACCGTTAAACATGAGTCACTCAGCTCGTTCAGAGTCATGTCTCCATCTGCCTCAACACTCTGACTGTACGCTAATGGAGAGGCTGCTAATGCAGATGGTAAATAAAACACGTCTTTGGTACATTCAGCTTTTAAATGCCAAACAGTGTTTATTATGATCACAACTACATGACATGTTCTTACAAACCTCATCGACCCACATCTTTAAATTATAGCCTAGCTCCCTGCTTATTTACTGACTTGTTCCAAACGTGATGATTTCTACACTAAACTAAAAAAACAAAACACAACACAACTTTTAGATCCTGTATTTAGTGCCTTGTTGTAAAGAGATGACCAGAAAGAGTAAATTTATGCTGCAGAAGCAAATCCTTTGTTTCCTTAACAGATCTACATTAAGACAATAAATAAATAAAAAACCAGACATGAGAAGGCGGTCCCGTAAAGAATGTTAAAGGGATCCATGATTAGTTGTAACATTAGACTTTATTTAATAAACATACATTTTAACTGTAAAATAAAGACTGTAAAAATACTGTAGGATGTTCAGTTTTTATTTTTTTTAAACTAAAAGTTTGAAAATATATTACACCGACAGGGCCAATTTATTTACACGCAAAGCATTCTGGGTAAATGATGATGTGGATAGGTCCTCGGTGTGAGCGAGCTAAATCCACACTGAAGGTTAATCTTGGACAATATCTGATGATCGACTCTTAAATGAAACCAGAGAGCGTTGACAGAGGAGAAGGTAGAAATGACTCAGCCTGTAACTGAAAATATGGATGGAGGACAACAGTTTAGCTTGTTAGTTTGTTGCGCTAGCGCCGAGCTAATACATATAAGGCAATATAGCGTGAAGGCTAACAGGCTAAGCTGAGGTTCTTCTTCCATGAAGCAGCTCTGTTGTCCTCCATCCATATTTTCAGTTACAGGCTGAATCATTTCTACCTTCTCTCTGTCAACGCTCTCTGGTTTCATTTAAAAGAGTCGATCATCAGATTTTGTCCAAGATTAACCTTCAGGGTGGATATAGCTCGCTCACACCGAGGACCTATCCACGTCATCATTTACCCAGAATGCTTTGTGTGTAAATAAAATGGCTCCGTCCGTGTAATATATTTTTTAAAATTTACAAAACTAAACAGTCTACAGTATTTTAACACTTTATTTTACAGTTAAAATATATGTTTATCAAATAAAATCTAATGTTACAACTAATCAGGGATCCCTTTAAAGGTCTCTGTAGTCACTAAGGGAAAAACATGATTGGTCTGTTTGATTTTTGTGGGAGGAGTTTGTTAAAGATGTGATTGGTTGGATTGAATATTTTGGGTGGGATTTGAAGAAGCCATAACAATCTGGTTGGATGAACGCCGGACTGCTGCAAGTTGGGGTTGCTGCAGCGCATAGGAGAAGTCTCTTGGTGTGTGGGCGGAGTTTGTCCTGTGATTGGCAGAGTCCTTCTGTGTGGGCGGAGTTTGTCCTAACCATGATTGTTTAGATTGACTCGTCTTGTGGGGCAAGTTAAAATGTGATGTAATAGGCTGTGTCCAAAACAGCAGGACGGGTCCTCCGGAGGACCCAGACTCCCCGGTCTCGGCAGGCCGGGTCCTTGGTAGACCGGGAAGACCGGAAAAAAAGAGGCTGTGGATTTGGACGGTCTAGCCTCCCCTCCTTACCCCGGCGTACGTCTTGTCACCTAGCAACTGTGACGACGCTAAACAAGCAAACTTAAATCAAAACTAGAAAAATATCAATACACTAGCATTATTAATATCATAAAGCTATAAAATTAACTTAAAAGTATCATTTGAAGAACTAATTGACCTGCTGTAGGTTCATGTTTATTTCGCGTTTTTTATGACGAAAAAATAATATTTAAAAACATGTCCATACAAATGACAAAAGTATTAGAATTACAACCGCTAATTTTTTTTAATTTTTAAATCACCATATTTTTATTTAAAACGTATTCTTTTCTCTCGCTTCGTCCGCCATTACTAGCTTAAAAAAATCTCCGGTCGGGCCGCAATGCATTATGGGATATGCTGGGCCGGGAAGGATCCATCGGACCTGTCCTTCGATTCGGGGAAAAAGAAGGACGTATTTGTCGGACGCATCGGAGGAGTCTTCCGTTTTGGACGTCCTTCGTCGCGGCGCTGTGACGTATGCGGCCGACAAATTCGACCTTCGGAGGACCCGTCCTGCCGTTTTGGACACAGCCATAGTAAAATTACTGTGAACATGTAAACACAATTTATTGCCTTCAAACACCACCCAATTACGTCTTTAACAAGCTGCGCCCACGAAAGTCAAACAGACCAATTATGTCTTGGACAAACTCCTCCCACAAAAAAATAAAAAAATAAATAAAAACCTCCCACTTAGCGGCTGCAGAGACCCCCTTCTTGGCAGCTAGGAAGATTCAGCTTGGATGAAACACACAGAACGCACTTATTAAAAAAATGCTAATTTTGAATATTAATTTTAGTCATAACTCAAGACAGAAAGTTGCTAGATGTACAAAATTTTACAGCAGGTCTATCATGATCCTAACTTACACCTAGAAATCCACTAGTGTATGAAAACATCAGAGTTTGTGCTTCTTTACTTTAACTACGTATATACATTTGAAACTGAGCATAACACTTGTTAAATGCTCGTGAAGCAAAAATAAGACCATTTTGTTTGTTTTTGCATGCTCTTAATGTGAGCATTACAACTGATTCAACAAAAATTATTTTGGCCAAATATGTCTCTAATTATCCATCTGTTCGAGGCATTTATCATCGGTGAAAGTCTACTTTACGTAGGTAATTATTACAAATAAATAAATAACATTTACATCATTTAATTAAAAAATAATCCTTTGCAACCTCTTCCCCCACCCACAGTTTCAAGCTGTGCAGCTAATTAATTGTTTTAAAGAAACGTTGCCTTGAACAGAGAAAGAGAGAGAAAGAGAAAAACTGTTATTGTTTTACAGCAGAACAAGAGAAAGAGAAGGGTCTTGCGACTCTGGTGCCATTATTTTTTCTAATCTCCTGATGGCAGCAGACCACCTTCAGCCAGCAGCGAAGGGACTCTCTGCAAATGACTTGTCCACTATGAAAACCACAACACAAATAACAGAGAGAGAAGTTTACAGCTAAGATTGGAAGACACAGACACAAATGTACATTTTCCCTGTTAAATTCAAAGAGATGCCAAGCACAGAAAAGCTTAGCAAACAAAAACAAATGTATTTCTCAATGACTGACTCGCATAATGTTTGCAATTCTATCCAAATACATTTACAAATAAATGCTCAGGAAGAAAATATGCGACACCCACCTTCAGCAAAAGGAACCACGATCAAAGCTCTGTCCACGAAAACGGTGTTCGTCAGGTGCTGAGACACTCCCACCGACTCGGGTTCACGGAACTTTACAAAACAGACACGTGAAGTCACAGGCAAGGGAGAGTCACTGGAAGAAAATACAGATATGTTGTGCAAAGAATACAAACACAAAGGATCAATATATCCTCTCCAAGCTGTCACTGTGTGTCCTTTAGGCACAACTAATGTCATCCCGGATTCCTGCTCTCTGCGTTTGTCTCTCAGCACAGCAACACCAGCCGAAGACCTTTACAAAGCACCCTAAAAGTGAAACTGCACTTATGTGTTTATGCAACAACAACAAGTGATGAGAAAGGACCTTCCCAGTGTGGTTAAGTTGTGCCGCACTGAATCCATGACTATATTGTTGCAATTTTTTTATTTTATTGTTGTTTCAAGAGCTGACTGATAACATCTCCCACCTGTGGAGTAACAAGGCATTATTAAATATAGATTAAAAAAAGTAGAATACTTCAATGTCCAGAGGTGAATCCAGTGTTTACATAAACAAAGTTGCTCATTAGTCCAGAATTTTATATATATATATCCTGATTAATTAGCTTAATGCACAATTAGGATAAACAATTTTAACTTACATAATCACTATTCCCCACAGCKCTCACACACCTGATTTAAATTAACTAATTGCCTTACAAGGTGGCTATCAGTTACAAAACTGCTAATTACACATCTATTTAAACCAGGTGTGGAGAAGCAGGGACTCGTGCAACCTGCAGGCAGGACTTGCAAACTTATATATACACACAGTATAGCCTCAGACTACATGAGGAAAATTTAAAATAATCGACTACGTCTTATTTACATTCTTCGCCCTCAGATTATGATTATTAGCTTAGAAAATTTTGACTGTTTCAGAAGCTAACTTTGTTTAGCGTGTGGTCTCTTCAGTTTGAAGCACTTGGGTTGTGAGCATCTCTGCTTGTAGATTTATTTTAAAGGGAAGCATACGTGCTTTACGAACATGACGTTGAGAGGGAACGTCTAAAACACAGGTACAGTAAACATTAGCTTAGCATTAGCGTACAGGGAGGCCTGGTCTCGGTCCTAAAGGAGAGACGTGCGTGGGGCCAAGAAGGCTTTACCTAAGCGATAAGATTTGATACTCACTCAGGTGGAAACAGCTTCAGTTCCTCTATGGTTCCGAGGAATTCAAAGAGAGTCCTCATTTGTTCGGACGTTGTGCTCGGAGAGACATTTGTCACCTGAACGACGCGCGTGCTGGAGCTCATGTTCACAAACACTAAAATCAAGCTAGCAGCTAAAGTTTTAAATTCAAGCTATTTTAAGTTTACAGTGTACAAACTATTAGGCTAGTACAAACAGCATATCTATTTAAAAAAAGATGTTGATGAGCTGCCGAATGGCCGCAGCTTGTGTGACTTGTGAGGCTGCGCTGTTGCTTTCAGGGACCGTTTTTCACCCTCGGAGTTGAGAACGTCTTGTGGCAAACACAAATTTTCACCACAATTCTTTTAATAAAATAAAACAAAAAAGTGCAAACACAACACATTTTCGCACAGAGAACATTTACCTTGATATGTACACAAGCACGATATAACTAAAATGAGCATAAGAAGCAGTTTTTGTTTTATAAAATACAGAAATTAAATTTCATAACAGCGCTTAAAGTAGACACGGCTCTGTTGGTGTCAGCTAGGCGGTCAGCTAGCGTCCTCTGCTAGTGATGCGCGAGTTCATCTCAAAATGACAAAACTGCCGACGCATGAAACCGTGTTGGTGGTGGTAAAGGTACAAGTCAAACTGTTTCAGTTTTTTTTTTAGGTTTAACAAACATGGTGGTTGACCTGTAAGCTAATTTAGGCGCAACGTTATTCGCCAGCTACTTGCTAATTTAGCCACTAGGGTTGTCAACAAGTTGCCACCCACCGTGAGTAAATCTGCTATTTGTTTTGTGTCTGCATAGTTAATTGACGTGTTCTAAGTGCATCTTAAATAATCTCCAGTGAAAAATCTAACGAGGTGGCGAGATTACCATAACCCGTACTATATATTAATATTTTGTGCATCTTAGCAAAGTGTGAATCCTGGACCTCGAGGGCCACCGTCCTGCATGTTTTTAAAATCAACAGAAACTTGTTCATCAAATAATTCAAATCAAGTGTGCTGAAAAATATTTAAAATAGGTAACTTTAGTAAGAAAACATTTGGACATACATCTACAGTTAAACTAGTTTATTTGCTTGAAAATTGTCATTGTTTTATATTTTAGTCGAGTGTTTTTTTTTTTGTAACACAGACTTAAATTAATCAAAACAAAAATGTATTTAAAGTGGGGTAGCAAAACAAAAAAGTTGCACACCAGTTAAACCGTAAAAGTAATAATTTCTAAACTGTTTTCAAAATGAACATATAACACCACTTTGAATGTGCTTGGGATCATATATATTTTGGTCATTTTAGGAAAACCTTTCTAATTTTCTAAAGTGGCTGTRTGCTCACTGAACTAATGTTTAGTCGTATAACCTCAGTTTCTGAAGACTGCTTCACATCTGTGTCACATGGAGTCAAACAACTTCTGGCACCTGTGAACAGGTATTCAGCTCCAGGGTGATCAAAGACGCCTGTGCCGAGCTAATCTTTTGCCAAGAAACTGCAGTGTTACAAAAATAGACGTGCTGAAGAGGAATAAATTTACCAAAGAACACATCAACTGGCCTAAAGAGAAGTGGAGAAACTAACTAATTTTTTTTTCTCTTACAGGAAGAAGTCAGCAGTTTCTGATGAGTGACTTGCACAAAATGACGTCCGTTTTCCCAACTACGCCCGATCAAAGATGACACCAGCAGGCTGGTATGGGCGTTTTAAGAGGGTTAACCAGAATCATGGGTAGGATCAGCACCTTTAGGTCCTATCAGTTCGTCCTCCTCCTGGCTGCCACGCTCGCCGTCGTTGCTTTTTACTACTTCGGCTCGGAGAGACACAACTTCTCCAGCACCACGAAGAGGATCAAGCAAACGCAGGCCAGCAGCAACAGAAACGACGCTGACTTAACCGTGGACACCAGAATACAGCTGGCTGAGTCCGGAGACCGGGACCTGGGAGCGGGGAGTGAAGGTTTTGGGCTCAGAGTCGGGGATATGACGACAGTTGACCAGCGTTACCACGCTCTGATGATGTTCACGAAGGTGGACAGAAGCCGGAGCCTGCAGGATAAATTCAGAGTGGCCATGCTGTCCATGGTGAAGCACGGACGGTTCTTGGAAGGAGAAGTCTTGGTGCTTCATTTTGTGAGCGACCAGGCGAGTCAGGAGCTGGGTCAGAGGATGCTGCAGGAGTTCCTCCAAGATGCATCGTTTGAATACGAGGTAAGAGGGATAAACAATCTTCCAGACCTGTGATTTTGTAATAGGTTTTATGTAAAAGTCAAAAAGAGTTTGGTTTTGTTGATGCTGTAGCTAAAGTCGACACTTGGCGGCGTTGTTTGCCTGCTGAAATGAGACTTCGCCTGTTCTTCCAGCCAAAAAACGAGATTGTGTCTGTGTTTCATAAAATGTCCTGCCCAGATTCTCCTCCTTTGTCTTCTTCACACAGCAAACAATCAGAGACCCTGTTGGAAATTTCCCCCTCTCATCTAAACCTTTCATGGAGAGTCTTTCCTTTTGTTTTCCTGCCTTCAGGAATGTCTTGTTGTGTGAAACACAGTGAGGATGAGGATATTCCAGCCATTATCTGAGGATTACCCTGCTCCTGTTTTTAATGGTTAGAAGTTACTAATCTTGGCAGATTTAAGCCCACAGATTGGATCACATATAGCTAAAGTGCTGAATCATTGACTGGTTAAATATTTTAGTGAAACACTGAGAAATAAAAAAAGGTTWAGTATGTTATTGGGGACATGAAGTGAACCTTTCAGTGCTGTTTTAAAACTGAGTTAAGAAGCCGAACATGTATGTGGCTAAATTTTTATTAAAACTTTAGATTTTAACAGTATTTGTAGAATTCTATATAGAATAGTTTTCTGAAGAATAATAGTAATAGTAAGCAACATGTTGGTGTAGACCAGGGGTTTGCAACCTTTATAATTAAAAGAGCAATTTATTCCTCTTGGCTCACCAATAAAATGCGTCCAGAGCTGCAAACAGTACACAGACTTAAAAGCCTGAATTTTGCCTGAAACTCTCAGACTGAAGAAGTCTCTTGGAGAAGAGACTAAACGTTTCATTAGAGAAGAACCCGTCCAGAAGACCTATACAATTTTTTTCTTTTTGATTTTTTACCTGGATTACTGAGACGCATCAGAACATAGTACACATTATCAACTGGTGGCCCGTGGGCCACAGAGTTTGCTGTAGGGGGGGGATTTTTGAGGCAGTGGGGGTGCCATTATAAAACTAAAAATATGTAATGAGTTTTACCTTTTTTCACACTTTAGAATAAAAGAAAAGACCATATTCATGCAACCAAATAAACAAGATATATTTATACCAAATACAAAAACACTAAACTAACCTTGTATCTACCAGTAACTCCTTCTATTAGTAGTTTCAAACACATATTTTTGAAAAAAATTGACAAACTCCTAAAGGTAGCATTTTCTGTTGTGGGTATAAAATAAAACAAAAAGTTAACTTCAAAGACTGCATGTAGCTCCAGAGCTGCAGGTTGCAGACCCCCTGGTGTAGGCTGTAATCATTGACAATCACAAGTAGGTTCTTTAGGCTATCACACAAAATCAGACAAGAAAAGCGTCAGGAACACTTCAGTTGTAATTTTATTACGGAGTACAGATAGATATCGCAGTAATCAGTAGAACCAAGTGTGTTTTAGGTTTTGCATTCTGCCGAGGCTCAAAGTGACTGAAGATGATAAACAGTGACATGGACACAGAGCAGATGACTGATTAGAGAAAGAATCTTCTGGGTGTAAAGGCCTTGTCACACCAACATTTTAGAAAACTTGTGAAAATTTTGTCCAACACTGAGCTGAAGATAAAATAAAAAAATAAAAAAATCTACTAGAAGCCTATTTTGGACCTATACATGATGTAATGCTAACAATTAGACTGAATATATAGCAGATATGAGTAAAATAGTCATAACACAATGTTCATAAGTTGTCTAACATGTTCTAGTGTGACAGGGCCTTTAACAGCAACATTTCTGCAGGAGCCGTCCTGCTCCCTCCCACACATTTCCTTCTTTTCTGAAGTAGTTGGAAAATGGAAGTGTTTATATTTTGTTACGAACTATAATTCATAAAACATAAAATTAGAAAATCTGTGCATGAATTTGTAATAGGGATTTTATTTTGCACAGAGGAAAAAAAGTTAATCTAGAAATCTTAAGCCTCTCCTCGTTTTTTATATTTGTTCTTCAAACAGTTTAGACTTTCTTAGAATCTTTTAATGTGGTTTTAGGCAATAGTTCAGACTTTCTGAAGGTCACAAATTTATTCATTTATTTTATGTGGACAATGGCTGCTAAACTGAAAACAAAAGACTTGTTTAGGGAAAATACATTTGTAGTACATTTTCATACTTTTTACTATTAGTCTGTCATAAATACAGTTTGACAGGAAAACATTTTGGTTGTTTTGTTTCTGTAATGCAGCCATTTCATCACATGGCCACAAAATGAAATAACTAACATTTTGTTGTGTAAAACCCCCACATACCATACATCCTCCTGTCACAAATATAAATAACACCAGCACTGATGCAAAAGAGCACTTCATATCCTCGTTGGCTCATCTTGGGCTTCCTTTTTGTTATTCATCTTTTAAAAAGCACAAGGACCAGTTGGTGGTTATGAAATATTTTTAGCTCTCGTACCACCCAGCAGCAACAAATTCAGGGAACTATTTCACATTTGGGACAAACAGCCTGCAGAGTCGCACTGTCCAGAAGCTTCTCATTACTACAGACTGTCCTTCACACAACATCCTGCAGTGTCAGGCAGTGTGTGTCCTGCAGTGCTAATGAGCGTAGTTTGGATTTGATGTCCAGTGTAAAAACTTGTTTCTGTTAACAGGACTCCTCCATCTGTGGATTAGGGTCGGGCATAATCGTATCGTGTGCAACTAATCGTCAAAAAAACATTAATCGATTATTTTTTTTGGCACTTGATGATTAATACGATTAATGCCACCATGCAGACTGACTTGTGCTCTTCTCCGCTTCCAATATGATGAACATTAAAAAACAAGTTCTGTAATTTATTTATCTATCAACACAATTTAAAATTTGAAGTATAGCCTGAAGTCTGTGATTTTGACACAATTTGAAAAAGATTTTTACGAAGAGCAAATCTTTCCCATTAAAGGGCCAATATTATGTGTTTCTCAGGCATATATTTAAATACTATACCATAATAAAG
>NW_013954421.1:0-2182 GCF_001266775.1 Austrofundulus limnaeus | reverse complement strand
CATCCAGCTGCCCCCCAGTTTCTTTAAGCCCCACCCAAAATAGTAAATGCAACCAATCATGTCTTGAAAAAAACACGCCCATAAAAGTCAAACAGACCAATCGTGTCTTGGACAAACTCCTCCCACAAAACAAGAAACTCCTATTTAGTGACTGCAGAAACCCCCTTCTCGATGGAGTTGCCCCCTGTCCCAAGTGTACCCGGCCTTTTGCACAGTGACTGCTGGAGACAGACACCAGCTCCCTGCGACCTGGAACAAAAAAGTGTGCAAAGAAAATGGATGGATTTGAAGGTTTTGCAGAATTCTCTGATTGCAGTATTTTTGTGATCTGTATGCCTTTGACTCTACACGCTGAATGTTTCCTTTATTTGATTTCGGCTTGTACTGTTGAGATCATTTCCTCAGCTCCCTTTTGTCTGTGAAAATGCTTCCGATGCTGAACGCCGCCGCTGAATGTCTGTCTACTTTCACACTTCAAACATGTAAATATGTAAAAAAAAAAAAAAGGACTATAGACAGTTTGTCACACCCTCTGTGGTTACATATATGTATTCTCCTACGCCATGACATGAACTGTGTGAACTCCAGAATAGCTCCCATTTTATAATAAAAACACTTCTGTACTGTAAAGGAAACCCTTCTAATGAACTGAAACGCATTGAGGGTACACAGTGTAACTCATCACTCCATTCTAGAYGTTTTGTCTTGGTTTACAGTCTATGATTGTTCGTCGCTTGCCGCCGACCAACTGCCATACGGAGGGCTCTGGAAACCATTCATCCTGAGCAACGAACGTGCCTCATTCCTTTTCGTTCTTCGACATGATGATGTGCAGTAATAYTGAAAAGCACAAAAAAAGATGTCTTTGTTTTGTTTTTGAAGGAGCTGTTCTCTATCATTTGTGAATACTGTAAATAATCACCTTGAATGTATCGTGTATCGAGTTTTGTTGTGGGGGAGGGGAAGGGCTGTGCTGTCTTTGTTCTTCTCAGACAGGACTGTGTTTTGAAGGCTYTTTTTCTTTTGGTGATAACGCTGTGAATAAACTGTATGTAAAGTACCCACGTGACTTTGGCTGAACACAGAGTTTAGCAGATTTCCTCCCTGTTAGACTAGAACGGCGGGCCTGACTTCAGTCAGACCTGAGCCGTCTCATTTGACTGATGCCTGTCATGTTTTTTGCAGTTGCTTAGCTGCTGCTGATGTAATGATCAGTACTGCTAATAAAAAGGCATTCTATAACTGACTGCTGCTGTTGTGGTGTGTTGGCTCTGAATGCAGTTTTCAAAATATACGCACACAGGCCCYTGCAGTAAGTGTTCTAAACTGATCAATGCGTCTACAGACCTCAACCTTGTGAACAGGCAGATTCTAAGACTTTTTGTTTCCATTACCACTAGAGGGACCCGGATGCAGCGTCTGAGGGAGGAAGAAACGCTCCCATGGGTGTATTTGAGTTAAGTGAACAGTGTCTGAGCTGCTGCGCCTGAAATAGACTGCTGCTTGACTGAGAGCTGTGGCCTACAGCCGAGAATAAATAACCGTCTTAATAAAATACTGTCAGGATTCATTTTATTGAATGAATAATAATAATAATAATAATTAAGGTGATTAAAATTGTCTTGTAGCAAGAGGGTTGTAGGTTTACAGTCCAGCCTGGAGTCTATTACTCCGGTTCCCTCCCACAGGCCAAACTCGGTTAATTAGTAACTCTAAATTGTCCCCATAGGGTGTAAATGATTGTTTGTCTCAAKTGACCTTTCCATAGATTCTAATTTGCATGCTCAAAATCAGTATTTTGCAATGCATTGTGGTCTGGATGTATTCAAGTCTGCTTCTGGTTCTTTGAAATACATTTAGTCAAAAATGGTGTCATTTGGCGACATTGCATGTTGAGGACATTTCACTAAGAAATTGTAAAATACAAGTAAAACTAATTTAGTGTATTGTATTGTATTTGTTGTCAATTTAGGTTAAAGTAAACAAAAAAGTAGGTGTGCAGGACCACATGCTGGCTTTGAATACCAGAAGTGGATTTGGGCATGTGGTGCATGAATTTATTTCTGTGCATTAGTATTTTTAAAAAGATCATTGAGACCCCTGTGATGGACAGGAGAAGCAGAATAAATAACAACAACAACAACAACAACAATAATAATAATAATAATAATAATAGTAATAA
>NW_013954420.1:53258-53891 GCF_001266775.1 Austrofundulus limnaeus | reverse complement strand
CAGACAGACACGTAGACAGACACGTAGACACATAGACAGACAGACAGACACGTAGACAGACACGTAGACACATAGACAGACAGACAGACACGTAGACAGACAGACACGTAGACAGACAGACACGTAGTAGACCTGTTACTTCCTGTCCTCTCAGTGTTTTCATGTATTAAACTTTTTATTGACTTTAATAAACAAACAGACCCTGCTGTGTTCAGAAACAGCTGAATTGAAAATAATTTGTAAATATTTCATGTTTCTGAGCTGACAGAAGTCCAGCTGTGACCTGGCAGCTCGTTTATCTTTAGTAACGAGTCTGACGCTCAGGTTGTTTTCATCATTAATCAGAGCTCTGTCACATGTTCAACAGGATGTGCTTTAACTCTTTGTTTACCATCCTGAGCTTTCTTCAGCCTGATCATCACAAACATTTATTTATGTCATCATGTTGTGTTATTAATGCTGACACATTGATTTTCACACACAGACAACAGAAAACGTCAGAAAACAACACAAACAAGTTGTCTGAAGGAACAATTTTGTGTTTTTTGTTTGTTACTGTGCAGCACATTGTTCTGTTCACTACAGTTCAGATCACTGTTCAGCCTTTAGCTGAACCTATATATATATATATAT
>NW_013954420.1:49722-52258 GCF_001266775.1 Austrofundulus limnaeus | reverse complement strand
TTGTTGTTGTTGTTGTTGTTGTTATTAAAGACATGATGCTGTGTGTGAGGCTGTGTCAGAGGTCTGAATGTTTCCTGTCTCACAGACGGTCCTGTTACCGTGGGGATGAGCTTGGACATCGCCAGCATCGACACCATCTCAGAGATCAACATGGTGAGGTCTTCTTTACTTTTCTTCTTCAGCTCTTCAGAAAACCAACATTTGAATCWTGTTTTATTTCATGTGGGCAAAGTTTTCTGTTTTTATCGTTCTGCCTGTTAAACATTTATACAAGTTCAGAAAACGATTCATCTTTAAAGATTTTGAAGCATAAAAGCAAACATTGACTTTTTTGTTTTTGCCTCTTCAGCATTTCTTCAGTTTTTCTTGTAGAAAGTGGGTTTTAGCTGCTAACTGGTGTAATTAGGAGGCGTAGAGGGGCCGGAGTCCTGCCGGGGGGATCTGCTGATGATYACAGCTCCTTCTGCACAAGTCAGGGTGGAAATGTTGCAACATCCAAACTCTGAGCAGAAACTGTTCCTCGCAAACATCTCACTGGATGAAAACACTGCCTTGATGTTTTTTAACTCTTCTCTCTGTTTGCWCCTCTGTGCTGGCTGCACCGTGCAGAAGTCTTCATGCAGGAAACYTCCAGCTCTTAACAAAGCAGGAGATGTGACGGAAGTGTTGGCGAGCGGCGTGCACGTCTGATCCTCGTGCTCTGTCTGCTTTCTGCAGGACTACACAGCCACCATCTTCCTCCGCCAGCGCTGGACGGACGAGCGCTTGGTGTTTGAGGGCAACAAGAGCCTGAGCCTGGACGGGCGCCTGGTGGAACTCCTCTGGGTCCCCGACACCTTCATCGTGGACTCCAAGAAGTCCTTCCTCCACGACATCACCGTGGAGAACAGACTGATCAGGATCTTCCCCAACGGGACCGTCCTGTACGCTCTGAGGTGGGATCACAGTCATGATTTGTGTCTGTGCTTATGATTTAGTCTAAGTTTTCTGTCTTTTCCTCCTGTTTTCTTCCTCCTGTCTGCCTTTGCTCTAGCCCCGCCCACTCACACCTGATCCTCATGTTTCTTCCCCAGGTGTTTCTTGTTTTACCTCATTAGTTCTTCCTTTATATTCTGTCCTTTGTCCTCAGTCTTTGTCAGCTCCTTGTTCTCTGTTTACTGTTCTTGTTCCTGCCCAAAATCCCTTGTTCTTGTTTGCTGCCACATCAGCAACTTTGTTTTTGTTTTAATAAACCACTTTTTGCCACCTCACTCAGTTCTGCATCTTGGGGTTCTAATCAACCAAGCTCAATCGTAACACTGGGAGGCATAATGCTGAGTCAGCACTCACACTGAAAGGTGGTGTAGTTTTCTGGAGTCATGTTTCCAAGTAATTTTTTAAGCAAATTTTTTTAAATGATGCAGAAATGAGAAAAAAAAAGAAGAAATGTGAATCAGACGTGTTTCCATCTACTGGYTTGGAGAGAATCAACCAGGCTACACAAAGTCATCACACCAGTGTGTAGGAAACAGGAAGTAGAAGTCAAAACTCACAGAGACACAYCTCAGAACAATGGAGAGAAGTTATCAGGAAGGTGTTGCTACTAYAGAGAAAGTTGTAATTATTCTGTTATATGAACAAGTTGTGGTGATGGTACTGYTGTCCGGAGACAAAGACGCCTCGGGGGTCAGGAGCTGTGGGAAGGGACGCAGGGAGGTGTCAGAGGAAACAGGACAGCTGTGCTGAATGTTTCTCTGCTGAGACAAGAGGGAATAAAGGATAAAGTGCTGAGTTCATGTTTGTGAAAAAGGGTTTTACAGCTCAAATTTGTTGCAGTAAAGTTAAAATTCTGACATTTGACGTCAGGTAGATAAAAAACTCCTCGTCCATCAAGATCTAAGAGTTTGTTACTTTATGAATCAGTTCTGTTTGTAGGAGATAAAAGAAGCTCTGGTTCAGAAACRGTTCAGCAGCTGCAGAGCTGAGTTCTGTGTGAGCGTGGGCTGAGAAGTGAAGATCAGAAACAGTGAAGTCTGACTCCTCTAAGACCAGTCGAGTGTTTTTACCATGCTGTGTTTCTGCTGCAGGATAACCACGACAGTGGCGTGCAACATGGACCTGACCAAGTATCCCATGGACAAGCAGACGTGCACGCTGCAGCTGGAGAGCTGTAAGAATCCACCTTTTGTTCTGAAGGAAAATAAAAGCTCCTGCRTCAGCAGGTCATCACTTTAAACACTTTGAGTGTTTCTCACTGAATAAAGCTGGAAATAAAGACATGGTCAGAGGAGACCTTAAGGTCTATAAACAGACTGGTTTCAGTCACCTGGTCCATCATCCTCCAGGACCAAGGCCTGTGCACGTTCCAAGATTCCCGTGACAGGGACGCCAGCAAGGGGGTGGGGGGGCCATGCCCCCCATGAGAATAAGCTGGCCACCCTGGTGCGCACCCCCCCCCCAGTTTTATCCTCGAGTACCCAGGTTTTTCCTTTTTCACTTCCCCTATCTATGTAGGAATAGAACCTCATAAATATAAACACAAACACAGATTTTTTTT
>NW_013954420.1:47602-48722 GCF_001266775.1 Austrofundulus limnaeus | reverse complement strand
GTAAATCAGTCTGAAAACAAGATCAAAAAGACTTTTTGTCTGATATAAGATTTTAAAACTTGGTAAGATGGACAGTTTTTGGAGTGCTCAAACTGTTGCTCAGAGTCTTTTTACCAGCAGCATTAGCTTGTAGAAGATTTATATTTAAATTCATTATATTGAGCTGATTMTGTTCAGATGTTACTGATACCTGAGTGCTGACCTTTCTTTTTATGTTTCCTTTAAAGGGGGCTACAACATCAACGACGTCATGTTTTATTGGACCCGAGGAAACGAGTCGGTCAGCGGTCTGGACACGCTGCAGCTGGCCCAGTACACGGTGGAGGACCACTACACGTCTGCCTCTGAGGCCGTCTATGAAACTGGTAAGGTGTTCCAGCCGGCTGGTGYCTGAGCTGAACCAGGAGCTGAGTCAGCAGGTTTCTGTCTGTCCTCCTGAAGGCCACTACCCCAGGCTGGTGTTTCACTTTGAGCTGAAGAGGAGCATCCTCTACTTCATCCTGGAGACCTACGTTCCCTCCAGCCTGCTGGTGGTCCTCTCCTGGGTTTCCTTCTGGATTTCCCTCTCCTCTGTTCCAGCTCGCATTTGTATCGGTACGATTCATTTCTTGTCATGTGCAGGTTAACAAGARTCAACCAGGGGTGGGCAGCGCTAATCCAAAAATTAGCTCCGCAATTTCTAAAGCGCTTAAAAAAATATTTAGGTCCGCAACCTCAAAACTGCTCATGCTGTAGGAAAACTAGCAGAAGCTAATTTTAAAGCGCAAGTTCAATTTGACACTCACCTGCTGACAATTCGTGTAGAATATATGTACAACACTGCCAACTAGTGGTGTGTGAACCATTTTACAGACACTTTTCAAAGCTTTATTCCTCCTTTTGTAAGATGAATTTCCAAAGTTGAGCTTTTATTCTGCTTTAATGTGGACCGATGGAAGCAAATTGTCTTCAGTCAACCTTTCACGTGAAGCTGAATTCTTCATTAAATCTTTATCTTCAACCAAACACGAAGAAAAACAGACCAGCAGAGGTCTGAGTCAGAAAACASTGCAACAATTAAAGTTTTCAGTTCTTTCTTCGTAAAGTTTCCTGATAATTCACTTTAAAACTGCAAACCTCA
>NW_013954420.1:44981-46602 GCF_001266775.1 Austrofundulus limnaeus | reverse complement strand
CAAAATTTTCAGTTTTAAAAACTTTATTTTGAATAAAACTTTTGGCCCCAATTTAGCTCCATAAAAGTCCAGCAGGTTCTGGGTGCTTGGACTCAGTGAGGACCGTCCTCGTCTTTAATCCTGCTGTATGCAGATGATGTGGGCGGGTCTTGAGAGGGTGGGGGTGTGGCTTCTGTCAGATGTGTTGAAGAAAGAACTGAGTCCAAAAGTAAAAACTCTTTGGTCCATCAGACCCTCAAATGTGGTCCTGAGGGACTGACAGAACCAGATCCTGGATCTGAAATGACCTTCTGTTGTAGGGTTGTTGGGTGGTCCGGGCCCTAYGACAGAAGATCGGGGGGATTTCAGCATAAAGCTGCTGCTCTGGATCAAAAGGAGTCGGTTGAGGTGTTTATATGAGACGGACGTTAGCTTTTAGCTGATGTCATGCTAACTTCAGCTGAATCAGGATTTACTCTCCAGCTCTCATTAATGCTGTGACCACAGTCATTGTGTTCGTCGTAGTGGTTGCTGTCATCATCATCATCATCATCATCATCATCATCATCATCATCATCATCATCATCACCCTGTAATTACAGGTAAGCCCCCCCCCAACAGCAGTGTGTTCTGCTGACCCCCCCTCTCGGCTCTCCTCCTGCAGTACAGCCACCAGATGCAGGAGATGGAGGACGAGATGAACGGGATCATCACCACCATCACCAGCCACTCCCACCGAGCCAAGAGACGCAAGGAGCCTGCGGCCGCCTCGGCCCCCTCGGCCCCCGCCTCCACAGAACTCACCGTCGGCCCCTCCAGCCCCTCCGGCAGCGAACCCAAGCCCGAGGCGTCCCCCCCGGAGCCCACCAACTGGTGCCTCACTGCTCTGGCCACCATCCGCAAAATCCTGAGTTTCCTCAGCTGCTGCCACGTGGAGAACCCCCACCACATAGACAACTACTCCAGAGTGGCCTTCCCACTCTCCTTCATCATGGTCAACCTGCTCTACTGGACTTATTATCTCTACTTCTAGTACTTACAGCACGTGTGTGTACTGTGTGTACTGTGTGTGTGTACAGGAAGTGGTAACTGAAAGGGGTTTGTACAATTTATACATTTGGATTCATGAATGATGTAGCAAACTTTATCTKTGTTTTTGGAGGAAACTGCAGCTTTATTTTTAATCGCGATATACTCTTCTATAGTTGTCTCTGGTTTATTTTGAGTATAGCCCCCCGACACAGACGAGAGAAGAGCTGAAGCAGCTTAAATCCAATCAGACCTTCAGCTGTTTGTTTACAGAGCAAACAGAGAACAGGTGCTTCAGGTGCTTCGTTTGCTATTAATGATATTAATAATAGGGCTTGCCATATCAACTTACGCTCTCTCATTAAGGGAGAGCGTAAGTTGCTATTTAGGTAGCTAGCTAAATATTTAAGTTACTAGCTAAATATTTAAGTTGCAAGCTAAATATTTAAGTTACTAGCTAAATATTTAAGTTGCAAGCTAAATATTTAAGTTGCAAGCTAAATATTTAAGTTACTAGCTAAATATTTACGTTGTAACCTAAATATTTAGGTAGCTAGCTAAATATTTAAGTTACTAGCTAAATATTTAAGTTACTAGCTAAACATTTAACTTG
>NW_013954420.1:35825-38442 GCF_001266775.1 Austrofundulus limnaeus | reverse complement strand
AGACATGTCCATGTGTCTCTGATGGACTGAGACATGTCCATGTGTCTCTGATGGACTGAGACATGTCCATGTGTCTCTGATGGACTGAGACATGTCCATGTGTCTCTGTCTCACACAGTGACTCTTGTTTCATCAGTTCTTTGAGGTTATTCTTACAGATGTCTGTAAAGTACTAGAAAAACATAAATAAAAGTAAAATTACATGAACAGAAAATGATTGGTAAAAATAAATATCACTGATAAGAAAAGTACTCATGTAAAAGTCATCAAACTGTTCAGAAATATTGGAAAAGTAAAAGTAAAAGTACTTTTACACMCTCTAAGAAATAAACTGTTGAATTTACTGAACCAARCTGGTTCCACCAAACCAGGTTGAGTAAATTGAGTAAAATATRTTTATTCTTTGCTCAGTGGAACCAGCTGACATGAATTTGTTGAGTAAATTCAACTCTTCATTTTTTAGAGCAGAAACATCTGTCATGATGAGTTCAAACAGAWWTAATTTAAAATGAGTAACTATGTTACAATTTAAATTAAAGAAGTAAAAGTATTATTTTAGCAGGGGATTCTGATGTTATCAGTCCATGGAATGGCTTCAGAATGTCCCTACTTGATAACATCTGAAGCGGGTGATTTTAGCTTTAAAATGTAACAAATTAAAAGTAAAAGTAGCTGTTTAAAAMATAAATAGGTAAAATTACAAATCCTCAAAAAAACCTACGTAGGTACTATAACAAAGTAAAAGTACTTAGTTACTATAAAGCTGTATATGGTTGTAGGTTGTGTTAAATCACTGCAGGCTTCAGTGTGTAACCTGCTGTCAGGTGTGTGAGTCACAGCTCAGCTGATGCGTGCAGCAGCAGGTTGGAGTTAAAAGCTGATAAAGTGGATTGTTTGGTGACGCCTGTTCTCCTCCCTGCAGGACGTCACGGATCAGTCWGCCTGGAAGGAGCAGGAAACTGGAAAATGATCGCAGCATCACACAGATCACAGGCTGCCAGCTGACTTCAGCTGAACTCACCGCTTGTTGCAACACAAAAACCCACGAGATTAACAAGGACARCGTGTTCCCCTCAAACACCCAGCAGCAGGAGGGAGAAACCACTTATTTTAATTCATCTGTGATAAACGTAGGAGGCCTCTGCTGTCATCACTGCAATGTGGCTCTGTTAGCAAAATATCTCATGAACCACAAGATGGATTTTAATGAAACTTTACAACTCTTTAACTCAAAAACAGCTRAAMCTCAGTCAGTTCTGCAGATATTGAGCTACGTTTAGATAATTTTAGTCTAAAGTTTGGATATGAGAGGCAGTGGGCAGGTGATATTAGGTGCATTTATTCTTGTGTGCTGCTCTGCGTCGCCACAAGATGCCAGCATGAATCCATTTATGACCTCAGAGAGCCCTGCAGCCTCTCAGAGCTGCAGCCAAACAGAAAACAAAACAAAAACAACTGATGTTCCTCTGTTAAAAATCACTATTTAACCTGTGAAGTCAAACACTTTATGAGTGGTTGGTACCTCTTTAGCTCCAGCTGATTATTTATAACTACAGTATTTGATTCTAACAGCAACGTTTCACAGCAGCAGAATGATGATGCAACACTGATCTGCTTTAAGTTGCACCATGATACACTGAAAAAACAACTCTGTCAGAGTCTAGTTAGATCTCATGACCTTTCTGTAAATTTTGAATTGAATTGACTTGAACTGAATGTTTAAATGAGCAACACATTTTAACATTCTGTGCGTGAAGCAGATAAAATAATGTTTTTAACATGTGAACTGCAAAAATCCACCTGAAATATGGCGCAGTATGAGTGCCAAAATTAAGACTTTTGTCAATTAAGGCTAGTGTTAGCATTGGAGAGGCTAGCAAGTACCAACTAGCATGGATACGCAAGTCACTAGCCCTTCTAGTGCTAACACCAGCTTATCCATGCTAGTTTCTAGCTTTTCCAATGCTAATGACAGCTTATCCATGCTAGTTGCTAGCCTCTCTAGTGCAAACACCAGCTTATCCATGCTAGTTGCTAGCTTCTGCAATGCTAACACAGCTTATCCATGCTAGTCGCTAGCCTCTCTAGTGCAAACACCAGCTCATCCATGCTAGTTGCTAGCTTCTCCAATGCCAATGACATCTTATTCATGCTAGTCACTAGCTTCTGCAATGCTAACACCAGCTTATCCATGCTAGTTGCTAGTTCTCAATGCTAATGCCAGATTATCCATGCTAGTCACTAGCTTCCACAATGCTAACACTAGCTTATCCATGCTAGTTGCTAGCTTCTCCAATGCTAATGACAGCTTATTCATGCTAGTCACTAGCTTCTGCAATGCTAACACCAGCTTATCCGTGCTAGTCACTAGCCTCTCTGATGCTAACACAAATGAATAATGTCCTTCTCGCTTGCCAGTGCTAGCCTCTCAGTTAGCGGTGCTACAAAGATGGCTGCCTATTAGTTTTAATTTTGGCCTTCATACTGCACCATATACCAAAAAAATAGACTTGTTGCTGCCTAAAGAGACAATTTGAGCTGGATTTAAATTATTGTTGTTGTTGTTGTTGTTGTTGTTGTTGTTGTTGTTGTTGTTGTTGTTGTTGTTGTTGTTGTT
>NW_013954420.1:33767-35343 GCF_001266775.1 Austrofundulus limnaeus | reverse complement strand
TTGTTGTTGTTGTTGTTGTTGTTGTTGTTGTTGTTGTTGTTGTTGTTGTTGTTGTTGTTGTTGTTATATTTGTTAAAAATAGCCAACAGTAAACAAAAAGAGACAAATGTATGAGTGGAAGATATATACAGGAAAAGCTGCTGTTCAGAAACTACCTCTAATTGTAATTTCACCCTCCTGTGTGTCAGCCACATTTAATGTAATTCAGCCCAACAGGACCATTTTTCTGTAAACTGTATTTAAAATTCAAGYCTTTTAGTCCTGACTCTTTAGTTTGGAACGTTTCAAACCATTCAGTTTCTCTTCCAAACCTCTCGTTAACATTTATCTCCTCTCATTGAGGCGTCTTCAACCTTTGTTTGTCAAACTGAAGCAGACCATTTTCTTCCCACCAGGCTGCGATGAATCAGGATAAAACACAGGTGTTACTAATCACGTTAAGCATTCAGATGATGTCATTCCAGCATGTGGAAGCTCCTCTACCTGCAGCGCTGAAGCATCATCCTGCCTTTTTACTGTTACAGCTGTGCTTTTAATACTAAATATTGTTTTTTAAGAAAGCTGATGCTGCTGTGACTTTTTCAAATTTTTCACATTTGATCATTTTAGGAGAAAACACCAGGACATAAATGTAACTGTTAGTGTCCTCACATTTAAATATGATGCAGCTGAAACAGCACAGGTGTGTGTAGTTAGCATGTTAGCATGTTAGCATGCTAACATGCTAACTTTAATAATGGTTGCATTCCACCGAACTGGGAGAGTCTCTGCCTCAGGTGGAGGAGTTTTAGTATCTGGGTGTCTTGTTCCTGAGGGGTGAAGTGGGAGAAGGATTGATGGATTGGTGCTTCGTCCTCAGTAATGAGGGTGTTGCTTCGGTCAGTCATGGTGAAGAAAGAGCTGAGTTGAAAGGCAAAGCTCTCGATTAACATTAGAAGCTGGTGGAATGTCACAGGTTTCAGGTGAGCTGTTGTGGCACAAATGTGGTTAGAAAGTCAAACCCACTACCTACTGTTCAGGAACCATGGTTCTGCCCCAACAAGAGGCAGGAGGTCAGAATGTGGCCAGTATCTGGTCAGTATTTGGTCAGTATTTGGTCAGTACGTGGTCAGTATATGGTCAGTATGTGGTCAATATTTGGTCAGATTGTGGCCAGTATCGGGTCAGTCAGTAATTGGTCAGTATGTGGCCAGTATGTGGCCAGTATTTGGTCAGTGTCTGGTCAGTATTTGGTCAGTATCTGGCCAGTATTTGGTCAGTGTCTGGTCAGTATTTGGTCAGTATTTGGTCAGTATTTGGTCAGTATTTGGTCAGTATGTGGTCAGTATTTGGTCAGTGTCTGGTCAGTATTTGGTCAGTATCTGGCCAGTATTTGGTCAGTGTCTGGTCAGTATTTGGTCAGTATTTGGTCAGTATTTGGTCAGTATGTGGTCAGTATCTGGCCAGTATTTGGTCAGTGTCTGGTCAGTATTTGGTCAATATCTGGCCAGTATTTGGTCAGTGTCTGGTCAGTATTTGGTCAGTATTTGGTCAGCATGTGGTCAGTATGTGGTCAGTATTTGGTCAGTATGTGGCC
>NW_013954420.1:26944-30421 GCF_001266775.1 Austrofundulus limnaeus | reverse complement strand
CTTATCTTATCTTATCTTATCTTTTATCTTATCTTATCTTATCTTATCTTAAGAGAGTGACATGCTGAAAATAGAAAAAATGAACCAAACGAAGCAACCACCTGATATGACACCAGTAAAAAGGCCTCTCATCCTGCAGCACATCCTCAGTTTTTCTGTCATATATTCAGTGTTTTTAGTGGGATGTCAGGAGTCCTCCTCCTCCATGACGTCTTTAATTCCTCGCTCTGACTGCAGATGGTGTGCAGCTGAGCTCAGCTCCACATGAACACAGTTTCTGCTGCTGTKTGACTTCCATCTTTCTGTTTCCATCGTCTCACCTGCTCCTTCAGAGGCAGCAGAGGAGCAGGTTGTGTGATGGAGACGACTCGTTTCTTCACAGGTAGGACTTGTGTCATCCAGGGTTTTTGTTTCTCTGATTTGAAACAAGTTTCTTTCAGTCACTCAGGTTTGATTCTTACATCATGAAGTGTTTCCGTTTCAGCAGGTGAGGCTGAACAGGTGTAACTTTGATTAAATCACAGGTAGMTTCATGTTGGGTGGAAACTCATTAACAAACATATTTAGATGTTTGGACTTTGTTGTTGTGAAGTCGACTCTGTTAGAGATTTACCAAAGTTTTCCTCTGTTGTGTGTCACAAAGACACGACTGAGCCTGGTGCTTCATACAAACCTGTTTTTAAAACAACTCCTCGCTCTCTTAAAGACAGAATCTCTGCATCATGTCTCCTCTTTCTACAGATTCTCATTTATTTTCTGTTTCGTGTCTCAGACCCTCCTCAGGACTGTGGTCATCAGCTCAGTCAGTCTCATCAGTCCTCAGGGCTCAGGTGGTTTAAAACGTTTAAAATCACTTCAACACTTCTGGACTGAAAAATCTCTCTGATTTTTAAAAATCTTCATCCAAGGAATAAAAACAAAGAGTTTAGGATCAGAATCAGTCAGGTGAGCTCAAGCTGTCATGATGCTGAAAAGGTTTAGGATTTAAAAGTTCTCTCTATACACAATATTTATATTCATATATTTATTTATATGTAATGAAAGAAATCCCAGGACTGTCACTATATACTGAAAAAAGTTTTATAAGAAATTATTTTACAAAAATACAAACGAGTTTTTCCAGATTATGTTTTATGTAACATTTAGAACAATCCTAACCAAACTGTTATGTTTTGTGTTTCAGATGTCCCTGCTCTTATTTTGGTAGTCTGGTGTTTTTATTATTTCCTGTTCAGCTGCCCTGTGTTTCCTGTGCAGGTACAGCACCACCCTCACCTGTTTGTAATCAGCTCAGGTGTTTCCAGCACCTGGTTAGCTCCGCTCTGTTTGAGCCTCAGCAGGTCTCACCCTCAGTAAGTTTCTGCCTCATCAAATGTTGTTTTTGTTTCATAAAAGTATTTTTCACATGTTCCCAGTGTGGTCTGCCTCTGGGTCCAAACCCACCATGACTGTGACAAACATGAATATAAAGGAGACATCTCCAGCTTTATAAACCTAACTCTCCACCAATGACTCTTTTCATTCATTCACGTTCGTTCGTTCGTTCGTTCGGTCGGTCGGTCGACCCGGTCGGTCGGTCGGTCGGTCGGGGTCGGTCGGTCGGTCGGTCGGGGTCAGTCGGGGTCGGTCGGGGTTGGTCGGGGTAGGTCGGGGTCGGTCGGTCGGTCGGTCGGGGTCAGTCAGTCGGTCAGTCGGTCGGTCGGTCGGTCGGTCGGTCGGTCGGTCGGTCGGTCACAATCCAACAAATCAGGAAAAAAAACTAAAAATTCAAATATTTGATGGTAAAATAAATAAATTAAAAACTAAACTAAAGCTGATGCTGTTGGTCTTTCCACAGTAAAATCAAAGATTTCTGAAAACTTTAAACTTTATTTTCTCAGGTTGAAAGTTGTGCAGCTGTTCTGAGGAGAACAATCCTTTCAGCAGCTGCTTTTCTTTCGCATTTATTCAGTGTTTTCTTCTGTTTTCTGTGTTTCTGGCTGGTCTGTTTGTGCCACACCCACCTGCACCTGAGCCTGCAGGTGTCTCTGGTTTCACTTCCTTACTTTGTCTTTATGTTCCAGGTGTGTGCGGTTGTTTCCTGACAGCCTTTTGTTTTTCAGTTTGAGAATAAAATCCTAAATTTGAGTTAAACTCCTCGTCTCTGAGAGCGTTGACGGAGAGGAGAAGAAATGACTCAGACTAGAACTGAAAATATGGATGGAGGACAACAGGTTAGCTTGTTTGTCACGCTAGCACTGAGCTAATACATATAAGACAATATAGCGTCAGTGCTAAAGCTAACAGGCTAAGCTGAGGTTCTTCTTCCATGAAGTCGATCCTTCCTCTCTGAGCAGGATCTGGGTTTATTCTGCTCATCTTCATCACCTCAGTCTAAGAGGACACAGTCCATCACACTGAAGTAATAATTCTGAAATAACACTTTTATTTTACTCTAACATAACACCTGTATGCTTTTATTCCTAGAGGAGAAAGGTTTGGTTGTTTTTCAAACCTGTAGCCTCAGAATGGTTGGTGAGACTGCAGCACTGACCGCTGATCCACCGTCACACCCGGATCATTTCAGTCCCTATTCCTGCAGGTACCTGCAACAGGTAAGATACTGACTGTGTGTTCAAGGCTTTCAAACCCAGGAGAGCAGACCGACACAAACAGCTTTATTACATAAAACTGATAAATCAAAGATAAAACTGGTCAACACAAATAAACATTAAGTTTTTTTCAGCTGACTCAGTAATAATTTAATGAGCTGAATCCAAAAATCACGTTTGTTTTGCTCCATCAGGTCAACTTTTTGAGCTTTAGGCAATTCTTGATGTTTTTTACTGTTTACATGCATTTTTTTCATTTCATTTTTATTTATTTCACGTTCTAGAAACGAAATTATTTACTCATTCAGACTGCAAGTTAATGAGTGATGTCATCAGTTGCAAAACATTTACTTTATTTGCTTGCGGTCATATCATCTTAGAGTAAAGTAAAAAGCCTTCATATTGTAAAAAATATGAAATGGTTTCAACCAGAAGATCCTGCGAAAATAAACCTGACACATTCTGCTCCATCTGTGGTGAATCCACCCTTCAACAGGAATCCAGTCCCAAGTTTCACACTTGGGTTTATTTTGTTATAAAACCTGGAGATCAGGACACACCTGGTCTGTACAGTGTGCAGCGAGTGACTGCATCAGTGAAGGGCAAGAAGAGACTGAAACTGAAGTTCAAGCCCTAAATGATGATAACACACTTTACATGTCCATAACCTTAATTATTTAAAGGAGCTATATCATGTAAAATCAACTTTTTTCAGTTTTATATCATGTTATAATGTTATCCTCTCATAAAAACATCAAAGCCTTGCTCTGACTCATTCATCATGTCTGAGAAATCCTGCAGTGTTTTTATGAAGCCATGCTGAGGAGCAAAACGACAGGTGGGGACCAGGAACACCTCTGGGACCAGGAACACCTCTGGGACCAGG
>NW_013954420.1:23783-26495 GCF_001266775.1 Austrofundulus limnaeus | reverse complement strand
CCAATTTCAAGGTGTTTAGTAGAGGAAGTGATGAGAAGATAAGTTTATTTTCTATTTAAACATAAAAAAAGTATTTTAATAACAACTAAAGGTGACATAAATACTTTATTAATGTATAGTATTTAAATATATGCCTGAGAAACACTGAATATTTCCCCTTTAATCAATGTGGACTGCTACATCTACAGGAACCCATGTTTGTAACATTTCTTCAATAAATTGTGTTAGAAAACAATTTATATTTTAAAAGTCTAATTCAGATAAAAAGCAGCTAAAAATAACTACTAAAACTAAAAACTAAAAACAACAACAAACTATTAAAAATCAACCGATAAGTCAAAAAATGTAATTATCTATAACAATCCATTCAGACAAAAAAATCAGATTTAAAAATGAACTTAGCATAAAAACATGAGCTGATTGATAGAAATGATGTTATTTTAGGATTCAGTGGATGTTTATAATCCAGGAATGATCTAAAACCTCAGCTGTCAATCATGAACTTTAGAGCGACCGAACTCAGCAGAGCTGGGTGTGTTTTAATGTTTTAATGTTTTAATGTTTTAATGTTTTAATGTTTTAATGTTTTAATGCAAAGAAACAAAGCAGTAATTATTTCCTGTGACTGTCAGCGTCTCCAGCAGAGTCAGATTTATCAGCTGCAGGCTGAGCTGGCCTCACCTCACTGAGTCATCAGCTCCCACCTTCATGCAGCCAGAAAATCCCCTGCGGAGGTGAAATGCTCCGTGCTTCTCTTAATTAAGAGCAAACACACAGGAAAACCTCACATGCATGATTTAACACGTGCACAAACAAGAAAAAAAAGAAAAGAAAATAAAACCTCATCTTGTCAAACTGAGGGGGAAAAAGCTTTGATGACAGTTTTATTGTCAAACACTTTAACTCCAGTCTCTAAAATCACTTTTTTAAAAAGATACATGATAAAAACTTAGAAAGAAAAAGTAGAAACATCTTATTTCTCATTTCTGTCAATAAAAACATCCAGGGTTCAGGAAAGCTTCAGAAGAGCTGAAACAGTTCAGCAGACCTGTTCTGTTTTCAGTCACTTCTTGATTTTAGAGATGAAACTGTTAAAATCATTTATTTACCTGCTCAGGTGCAGGCTTGTGGACAGTAACTGTTTGGTGTGCTAACAGCTAAAGCTAACTTTAGCTTTGCGTGACGTTAAGCTGATGAGATTTTTTTTTAGTCTTTATTTCCAGTTTGTGTCTGAGCTGCTGCTCTTCCTGTATTTTTCCTTTTAATAGTGTGAATGCTGGATCACACTGATGTTTTCATGTTTCTCTTTATTCTTTATTATTCCAGTTTCTTCTGTACGTTTTTTGGACCGCTCCTCCTTCCACAGTTTTTAAGCTACTGAAACCATTCATATATCAAAATGTTCAGCTCCTTCAGGACATTCCAGCTACGATTTTTGGTTTCTTAAAATCTTATGGTTTTTTAGCAATTTCAGTTTTTCGAATTTTAGTTATGATGATGGCATCAGTGACATCAGTTACATCAGTGACATCATCAGTTACATCAGTGACATCATCAATTTGTTTCTTAGCTGTTCTTAAGCTAAAGCTATCAGCAAGAGGCATTCACACTAGTTTTTTCTCCGAAAATGCAAACTCTCTAGTTGTGAATTCTGTTTGTTTTGTTGGACTGATCAGGAGGTTATTGGCTCATTTTCTTATCTGCTCTGCTCCCAGCACAATGACAGGAAGTGATGTCACACAGGACCAGCCTTAAAGCTACAGGCAGCCTGGACTGAAGCTTTAAAGTCTCGTTCATCCATCAGATGTAAAACCTTGTGCAGAGCGTTGGCTGGAAGGATCTCAAGTGTTCATTTATCATCAGCAGTTTTCTGTCCTCTGAGAGGTTCTGAGAAAAGTTTGACCTCCTGGTGACCAACATGAACATCGGACATGTGAGATAAACACATTTCTATAAAGATGAATCTCTTTGGGCCGACAGGAACACAAACAGAACCAAAAGAAGAAAAGATCATTCAGGTTTGAAAGTGTCTTGGACTACCTGTGAGGCTCAAACTGTGGGTCAGTCCTCTCCTGGCCCGGGACTGAACCCTGCAGAACCGGCTCCATCAGGGACRCCAGGGAACTAACATCAACATTTTGCTTGGCGTGCTTCCAGTGTCGTGAACTCTGTGGAGTGAAGGGAATGGAGGAAAAAAAGGCGAGGGAGAAGAGGAAAGAGAGGTAGTATTTTTAACTTGTGCAGTGCGTCASAGATGAAGGAGATAAATCCACCCAGAGGGAGAAGATCCACTTCATCACGGCTCTGTGTGACCAGCACCGCTTAGGAAATACAACCAGTCTTTTCTGTGTAAGAAACACAAGAGCGTGCACAGTGTGTGTGTGTGTGTGTGTGTGTGTGTGTGTGTGTGTGTGTGTGTGTGTGTGTGTGTGAGCTGTTAGAAACTGTTGATTCAGCTGGAGTCTGAACGCCTGACAGCCAACAGATATCTTCTGTCACTAGCTGTGTTTCCATTCACCATGAAAATGCACAAATTAGAATTTCGAAAATAAATTTGCTCAAAAAAATTACGTTTTTCGACAAAATGTTTTTGCACTAGGATGAGGTGGTTTTTCGGTCGTATCTAAATGGGTGTTTTTCACAAAACTGCAATGGAAACAGTTTTTTCACATCACAGGAGTCACGTGATCAACAACCGGCTGTTTCTACTGG
>NW_013954420.1:19837-21204 GCF_001266775.1 Austrofundulus limnaeus | reverse complement strand
GTCTAATGTTACAACTGATCGGGGATCCCTTTAAAGATGCAGTTCTGACCGGCTGCAGGACAGGATCCAGGCCTGAGGGTCCACAAAGAAGACGTGTCTGCATCAACCTGAGACAGATCTACTGACGGGTGTGAAACATCAGCCGTGGGACAGATGAGCCGTCTCAGCACGCAGAACAAGGAGCAGTTCTTTTACAGAAAGGAGCGTGGTGAGGCAGGATATGGGAGCTCCGCTTGTTGCCCTCCACTGCTCCCACMTTTACAGCTGCTGGGGGCAAAGGGCAGGAGAAAGCCGGACCCTCAGGGCTGTTTTTAGACCCGTCCCGACTCACAGGACAGCTTTGTTGGACAGCAGCAGAAGACGTGTTGCTGTGCACGCTGAAATCAAACCTGTTTCTGTTTCTCTGTTTCCTGTTCATTGTTTGGASGAGCAGGAAGACACAACACAACTGTCACTCAGAGCCTCAGTCAGCTCGACAAAATGTTTTATTAATCCTGAAGGGAAATTCAATAATCTGTAGATTCATATCTGAGCTGCTCTGTTTGGAGAATAAGGTTGATTTCAGACAGGAGCAGCTGAATCTGTTTATGACAAAGATTTATTCTTGTTTCTGTTTCATTTGAGTTGATTAAAAACAACAAAACATCAGAACAACTTTAAACCAACCAGTAAAACACATTTATCACACATTCAACCTTCAACTTATTATTATAAACGTGTTTAAATCCATGAGTGAGTCCTTGTGTTGGCAGGAGACAGTCAGTTAACTGACGGCTGTGAACAGAACTGTGGTTCTGGGCAGAACCAGTATCAAACCACCAGAACTTTGTCTTGTTAAAGCAGCTGAACCTTCCTGACAGCTTCATTATATGATTCCATTTCAAGACTTTTACACGCCGTGCCGTCCCACCGTGGTCAGGGGGTCCGCCCAGTTCCTGCAGCCGGACCACAGCTCCCACCATGGACCGCTTTCTCAGGTTTAAAAGTAGAACTGGTTCCAGATCCCTGCTGGACCTGGAGGACTGCTAACAGTTCAGGGTCACATGGTGAGCTGCAGCCTCTGATGATGATGATGATGATGATGATGATGATGATGATGATGATCTTCTTTCATTTTGAAACAAACTCTTATTTAACTTTATTTTCTTTAACAGATCTCTGTGAAGCTTTTATTTTCAGTCTCATTAAAACACGTTAAAAACAGCTGAGATGTTTTCTGACCACAGCTGACTGAACCTCCTTATTACCTGGCAGTGCTACAGCTAGCTGCTGCTGCTGCTGCTCAGCAGAGTTTATTTTATATTTCTTCCAAAACTTTTTAATTAAAACAAAACTGACTTCTTAGAATGAAGCAAATACAAAATTAA
>NW_013954420.1:16572-18152 GCF_001266775.1 Austrofundulus limnaeus | reverse complement strand
TGTCCAGGTGTCTCTGTGATGGACTGAGACATGTCCAGGTGTCTCTGTGATGGACTGAGACATGTCCAGGTGTCTCTGTTTGTCCCATCTGTACCTGTAAAGTCTGTGTCCAGTGTTTGATGAGATATTTTGCTAACAGACAGTGTCACTGTCTGTGATCCTCCTGTGGTGTCCTCAGCTCCACAGAGGGTTCTGTTGTCCGGTCTGGACCGGGTCCGAGGGGCGGGACTTCTTTCTGGACGCGGCTCGGAGCCAGATCTCGGGGCAGGTCCGGAGCGGGTTCTGATTGGCTGCTCGTTCCGGTCTGTGATTGGCTGTCAGCAGCTGAAACTTTCTCACTAACTTAGTTCGGATGAGGTTCGGCTGCAGCAACATGGACCGGAGGATGCTGCGGGCTCCAGCCGGAACCAGGACTGTGTCTGCGGATCTGGACCTATAGACTCAGGTGACCCACGCACGGCTCGAGCAGACGTGAGATGGTTCCGACCTGCCTCCGAACCTGGGATGACGTAACCTGAAGCGGGTTCTGACGCCGGGATGAGGGAGCTGGTCTGCCTGGTGGTCCTGCTGTGGGGGTCCGGTCTGAGCAGCAGAACCTGTCCGGACCTGGTGGTGGAGAGCTGCCACTGCTCGGCTGACAGGTCCAAAGACCTGAGCAGGCAGCCCGTCCGGGTCCGGGTCCGGGTCCTGTGTGAGGATGTGGACCTGATGGACACCCTGCCGCCCAGGTTCCTGCCCAACAGAACCGTGTCCCTGTAAGTAGGTCCAGTGTCAGGTTCTGTTTGTAAACTCACACAGTCAGAAATTACCTCCAATATTTTTATTTAAACCTTTTATATAAAAAAGAACAGATTTATTTTTCAAAGTCAGTTTTTCACCAAATGATTCATACATTTATAAATGTCATAGTTTATAAACTAAATATTTAACTTACAAATTAAATAATTAGTTAACAAGATAAATGTTTAGCTTGCAACTTAAATATTTTATGTAAGCTGCTAGCTAAAGTTGTAACCTAAAAAGCATCAAGGCCGATTGACACCTCATTGGACCAACTGGGTTCAAGTATCAGCTGTCCACAGCCAATAATATATGACAAGTGACCAACTTCCGGTTTCCATCATTCTGGGTTTAATTGACTGTAAAATCGGCCAATCAGCTCCGAGCTTCATTATGATGCCACAGCTGTGTAGCCAATCACTGTACCTTTCATTTGGTGTATATATTGAGGGGTGGGAACTGGAGGCGGCCATCTTTTGACAGTAGTATTTCTATGCTAAAGAAGGAAGCTAACGCTCACAGGAAAACATTGTTTTCCATCGTTTTTTTCCAGTTATCTGACTAAACCTGCTGAAAAGATGAAAATATATTTGTTATTAAGTGTATCGAGTGCTTCAAGACATGGAAGAGTGATTTTTGTGGCCAGGAGACGTTAAAATGTTTGGATAAAAAGACTTCCGRTCGGCCATTTTGAATCATTAATTTCTTCATATTTGAGGACAAATATGCATCAAATGTGAGTAAAAATCAATATATTTTCACTGCTGGTGGTTTTATAAGCTGTGTGGAATGTTAATGCT